>NW_019213779.1:17797-65193 GCF_002532875.2 Varroa jacobsoni
ATCTACGTATTGTCTACATCATACAGGAGGAACTGGAACGGAGAGGAGATGAATGAACGAAATTACATGGAACATCGTCAACGGGAATGACGATGGTTGATGAGTGACTACTGATTAACAATGGACAGAAACATTACGAATAGTCATCTTTTGGCGTCATAGATAAGTGCTACAAAGTAGAAAAATCACAATGGTGCTGGGAAACATTACTCCGTTAATGTTAGCATGTGAAAAGATATTAGTTCTAGGATTGCCTTCGCTTAAAATTTGCCCCCGTCTATGTAACAGCTCGGCCAAGGGGAGTTCGGTTAACAGCAGTTAATTATATGATCGTATCAGTCAATATAAAGACTACAACGCTTAATACAGTAGCAGCCTCGTTCCAGATTTCTAACCCTGATTGGGGTAGGCTCACCGGTGACCACACGATATAAGCATTGACTTGGAAGATTGAGGGCCGGAGACATGGGCCACTGAAACAGCTTCTTAATTTGACACTGACCGATAACCGTTCATGAATCTATATATATATATATATATATTTATATAGATATATATATATAAAGAGAGAGAGAGGGAGAACGAAAGCTAACGAGAGAGAGAGAGCGCGCAAGAGAGAGAGAAAGAGAGAGAGAGAGAGAGCGAGAGATAAAGCTACATAGTGGACTTGACACGAAGTAGCTAGGGGTAAAAAGCGTGAGAAAATGAAGGGTTACGCCGTGCATTCATTGTTAGTAGTATGTCCGTTGTTTGAAACAGACACAAAATAATGCAGAAAAGCATTAGTGAATTGTTATACTAGAAAAGATACACGGAAACTATACTATATTTGATTTACACTCCGCAATATATGTCTTCTATTAGCTGTTCAAGCGATGTATGGTATAGAACGACATAGAATTGGTAATTACACACCTTAACATGATTTTGTTTGAGATTTGCCGGATCGGCATATTATTACGGTTTAGTAAGGATATATCGAATATGCTTTTTGGGGCAGATACTCTGACATTTTTCTGTTGAAATCATATATTGGTTTACTATTGTCGATCAGTTTAGTTTCTCGTGTTTCCGTAGGCGTGAGTCAAGCAAGATACATCATCAGAGGTACGTTACATACACGAGACCATGTTATGTTTTATAGGACAAACTGTTTGTTGGTTACACGAATCCTTAGTTAATACATCTACCAGAAGTTGTGACTGGAGTCGATCTTCAGCATTACCTAGTAACCATTTGCGATATTTGTTTAGAATCAGATTATCAACAAATAGAAGCCGTGTGATACGATACGAAGCGACTGAGAAAAGCTGACAGAAAACGGAATCAGGAGAAATTAGTGAACATTACTGTGCTATGTTTATCTATTACTAATAAGATACGATCGAAATCGAAAGTAGAGGAACTATAGCTGGAGATTGTGCATACAAACACACACAAACATACACGAACGCACACACAAGAAGCATAAATTACTACTAAACCATTTAAAAAGAGAGTATATAATGAGATAAATTATCGATGAGCACGCGCCGTAAGTAAATAAAATATAAATACATATATATATATATATATATATATATATATATCATAAATGCGCCACTATAGTGGGCAAAGAGACCGAGACCGGAAAATGACATGCGGTGACGACGACGACGACGACGACGGCGACGACGACGACGACGACGACGGCGACGGCGACGACGACGACGGCGACGACGACGACGACGACGACGACGACGACGACGACGACGACGACGACGTGCATAATGATGACCTAGGAGGGGCAGAGTGGGATGTGGGGATGGTGAGAGACGCTGAGGAGAAGGCAACGATAAGAAGCATAGAAACGAGCTAAACAGCCTCCATGTAGTATGGCAAAGGAAAGCAAGTCACATAGTGATAATATTATTATAGCTGCCTCTGTGGGAGGTTTATCTTTGGGTTTTACGCCTATCATTACGTCATTATTACAACGACGTCGTGCGAAAGTCGTTCATATACACCTACGCCCTATGGACGGATGAGCAGGCAGACGGACGAAAAGGGTAAAAGAACAGGAAACATAACAAAGAAGGGTGACGAATGAAATGACTATAACAGTTATCAACAAACAGCATGAACATATACGATAATTATAATATTGATATATGAAATAATGACAATATTATCAATGATAACGATGTAGTAGGCAGCAGTGACAACAACTCTATGTAACAACCAACTAGACAAAACAAAGCAACAAACGAAAAAAATAAAGGTCTTGACTGTGTCTGTAAAAAAAACTTTGATTATTTTTTCAATAAGTATCACTGTTAGTTATTATAGTATTACTGAGAGGAACTTGAATAGCTCTGACTTGACATATATATATATATATATATATGAACTTTTAGAAATTAGCTTTCTACGAAGCTGTAAATCATTGAACGGAGGAGATCTGGCACAAAGTCTTTTGCATACAAGATTCAATTTACCATGCGAGTTTTTTCTACGAAATAATTTGGGATTTTTTCTGAGTATTAAGTTTTGTATTTACGGAAGCAATAGGGGTCGTATAAGGAAGATGGGTTCATTATTTCCGGCACAGTATTTCAGTTTGTGCAATCGTCTTGTACGCGTTGTGCCGAACAAAGACCTCATTCTAAGGCCATGAAATAGAATGCACGATATAAAAGCGATAAATGGTTCATAGCTTTCGTTCATTGATTGTTCTATAAATTTCCGCGAAAGTCAGCGAATCTTAAATGATCAAATGGTGTAGCTTCACATCTTTAAACGACTGTAGTTGATCATTCCATCAAAGCGCTTTGGGTAAGAAGGTCCGCCGAGATATTGTAGTAGGTGCACCGTGTGTGATATAAGCTATACTGCTTAAATTAGATCTATTTTCTCTTTCTTTCTACCTCTCGAGAACGATTTTATATCCTCTGAAGCATGTACGTATTCTAACTAATATGCTCACACTTACAGGCGTTTAATGAGGCTTTTTATTTAAGATATATTAGCTAAATATTCATACGAATCTAGTTGGATCAATAGATAGCTTTCTACTTGACAAAGCGGGATAGTGCTAGCTATCAATTAAGTTGATCTCATGCACTAACTTCGATGAGGATATACCGACGTTAAGTCAGATCTGAACGAAGAGAATGATGTTTATAGATCATCTACGATGGAATACTTCCCAGAGGTCCCATAACTATGTCAATGAGACACCAATCCATACGTGTAGACGATAATAGTAGATGAAAGAACAGCTAGAGCGGTTGATGCAGTTGATTGGGAAAAAGGACCAAGATGCTAGGACACGTGGGATGGGCAATGCAGTAACCTAATTAATCATCTACGTGCTTATTAGTGGCTTAGGACCGTTTCTGTCGGCATCACGGTCAAATGTCGTGTTGCTGATTTTAAGCGTGCACAGATTCAGGCACACGCAATTCAAGTATTTTCAAAAGAATACCTTATCGTTTAAAACAGCCCGTTCCTATATATTTTTGCTTGCCGTCACCCGAAAGTTTAGCCATTTTCAGTGCTTCTTTATAATGTAATCCTAGTATTTTTTTTTTATCATTATTTAGTATTTAGCCTAAATAATAACTCTAATACTATGCTGTAAGTATCGCATCTTCATATCTTTGCCGTTGAAGCTGGTGCATTAGCATACAAGGTATCTTTTGATAATTTCTGCATAGGCCGCTGGCCTCAAGTTGATGTGTCTACTGGGATGGGTGTTGTGCGTGATAGCGACCACGTCTGTGGAAAAGTGTCTATGAGTTTTGAGGGAAGCAAGCGCTTCGTTGATAAAGAGGTAGATGCACAAATGCAACCTCCGCCAGCTCAGATACAGCGATCGAAACAGTGACTGTCTAGTAGCAGGTCCTGCCCTACCTACTTTTCGAGATGTTAAATCTGGATAATGTGGGCTATATTGAATAAAACGCGTAATCCGAATAATGTCTTGAGACCAAATTTATTCGTTCACTTTAGGTCTGGGGCAAATCAGTAGTTTCTCACCTAATTGATTTATAACTAAATCTATTAAATCGGTTACTGATTACAAAGCAACACGCTATATCCAAGCTCGTATTCTACGTATTTACTGGTTATCATTATTATCTTAGCTACAATCGTGTTTTACAAATGATATTTCTATAAAGTCAGTAGTATTAGGTTAGATAGGAAGCCCTCCAACATTTCTCGCGTGCTCGCAGGTTTGCGTGAGCTTTCGCTGCACGCAGACTTATGATTATTAGAAAAGACAGCCTTAATGCACTTACACCGTGCTAACGGCACACGAGGGGCAAAAGTCGGGCCTAAGGAAAAAACGAATGCTAATTTATATATACTAAATTTGCAATTAGCAATTTATTCGCCCTCATGCAGATATAAACAACACTTACCTAAAAGATATATGCTTTTATATATAAGATGTTTTCGGCACGCATCATTACATTCGGTCGTGCTACCTAAAAATGTTTCTCAACATCTGCTGTGTACAGTTTGCTGTTACGGACAGCTGTCGGCATTGGGGCATGACAACCCCATCGCCACGTGGGGCCACTCGACTCACAATAGTACATGGCCCACAGATGAACGGCTGCTACTCAGATTCCGATGTGGCTCATTTGTCTTTTCTTCTTCTTTCATCTTGCGTTTCGAACTTGCGCGGGATAGACTTTTCCGTTCAAACTGCACCTTCCTGCGTGCTTCGGCATTGTTCCGCGACCTACCGCTTTCCGCCCTGCAACGGCACTACTAAAACCGAAAAAATTTACTGCCTAGTACTTTCAGGTAGCTTATAAAATCTAACCGCACCTTCTTGACAGGACAGTTTAGCGCCAGTAGTGCGTGGCGCATCAAGTCATTGTTGATCTCAGTTACGCCGCTGGTAAGCCACATTGGTCCCACACCTCTTGGCCCGCTAAACCGCGCAATCCCTAAGCATGTACGCTAGAACGCAAGACCCTCCCTCCAATTTGCTCAGACAAGGGTCTTTTCTCTGTGCCCGCCGAACTTCGCCGAGCTCGGAAGATGCTGCTCTGTACTACCAGCAAGATGAGTAGACATCTTCGACATAAACGAGAGCCATCTTTTTAGAATCCCAAGAAATTCATCCAACCCATCCCCAACCAAACCCAAGGACCCATCAGCCTCTGGAACGTCAAGGGTGCGTTGGCGAGACCGAGCGGCATACACTGGCCGGGGATAAACGCACTGGCCCCTGAGAAGCTTCGTAAAACCACTGTGGTGCTTTACGGTTAGCCCCGTGCCAGCCTTAGTAGATCTGACATTATCGAAGGAACAAAAAAGGGGATTTATTGGTGCCACCCTCGTGAATTGTCTTACGCCCTCAATATTTTATTCTGTGGGAGTGATCTTCTAAGCTTGCGGAGAGACATCTGATATTGGTCTCGCGCAGCCGTGCTCACAACGCGGTACTGGGGCGTATACAAACTTCCCGGAACTTAGAACTAGTAGCTTAGGACCCCATCTAGTTTAAGTACAGTGCTAGCCTTAAACCGTAATCACCTTTCTAGGATCTCCTTGAACGCCGCCTGCCCCCTGACCGTGCCAAATTTTCGCAAGCGGACCGAAGGCTACTCTGGGTCTGGTGAATAGGGCAGCTTTGAGACTAAGCAATCGATTCCAACTGTGGAACCCATGTGCTGAGCGTTCTGTAATTTAGCTACGGTAGGTCGAGTGAAGGGACCGGCGGTGAAATAGCTTTGATAAATAATCATAGTATATACACACGATCCATACTTAACGAATTAAAAAAATTATTTTGTTTCCTAATGACATGTTTGGGATGCATTGGCCTAAAGCGGCTTGGTGCACCAGGAAATGTTACCAATACCTGCGCGTTCGATTTGGGATATTCGTACATTTCGAATATCTCTATTCGCTAGTTAGGCAGTGAGTAGTAATGAGATGCTTTTAAGTAACCTATTGTGAACTTTTTCTTCAAGTAGGTTTAATGTTTTCATGACTGTCAAAAAATTTTGTGACTCTGCAGGCCTGTACCACATACGTGAGGTCCGATTAGGATAAATAAAAGGTGATATGGACTCAGCAGGTATGAGCAAGTTTCGATGGGCCATATACCAAGTAAAGACATATCGCGTATTTTACATTAGTGACTTTAATCTGGAACGATGTTTATTTGTATCGCACATTTTACTTCATGAAATGATTCAATAAATGAGCTATATTCTTGCTTAGGTATTATGAAAGATTGTAGTGTTCGAGAAAACATTATGATCAGAAGACTTTTCCATCGACAAGTTCCATCGTTACGACCCAATGTTGGTGATTGTGAAACGGTAATTAAATTACCAGTTTTAAAAATTTATTCGAAGCTATGTCTGAAGTGCGGTTGGCTGACAATGGGGAGCGATTATTAACGCGTTACATCTCTCGTCGATACTGGCAAAATAACAAAATAGATTCATTCACCGTGTTCGGATCGGTCGTTGTGAGAATCAGAGGTACTATTTATCTAGTCTATATGATCTTCACGTTGGAATATAAAGTGGGCCCAAATCGGGGCTTTAACAAGGCAAATCGAAGTCTAATGAATGAGTCCCAGAATCGACTTGGAAGAAAATGAAAATAGTTCACTATGGCGAAGAGATGACCCATTTTGTATCGGGTTCAATATGCTGGCACGGGTTTGAAGGTTAATGTTGTGTAGGGGTTTTTCGAATGCCTCACAGATCTTTGCTAGTTGTTGCAAGAGGACTCGAGTAATTTATGTGTTTATGTGTATAGAAAAAAAAAAACTACCAACGAAACTCTATATTCGCACGTTCTGGGTATTGCTCACGAAAATGGGGACATCCATAGTGGGGGCTTGTCGTTATATTTTTGTTAATTTTTGGCACATTTTCATCTCTGTCCACTTTGGTTCAAATCATCAAACATTGAATTAACATTTTTATTGATGGAAACCCTAGTTTTCCGTAATCATCACTGTTTTGCTTGCAAACGGAATGGGTCGCTCAAAACGTATAGGTTGAACACCAATAGTTATGACGCAATTTTCATCTGAGCATTTAATTTTTTTTAACCATGGCTTGTTACCAAGCGAAATCAAATGAAACAATGTATTTTTTTAATATTGTTTACAGGTACAATTAAGTGAACCGTGTGGAACGCGGAAACAGATGTATAGTCCTTGACGCATGCACACGTTCCGCGCGATATTAAACAAAATTTGAATTAAAATATTTTAATCACTGTTAGTCATGCTAGTATGCGCAATGTTCGCGCGAAAACAAATAAAAAAAATCCCGCTTTTGGGATTGGGGTAGGCTGAATTTATCCTTTCGACGTTATGTTTTCTTTTATGTTTCGAGACATTGATTGGTCCTTTTGCTTCTTCTGATCACCGACTCACAACGTGCACGCGCATATGCGTACGTTCGATGACGTACGTTCTATATTGTTTCATTAAGGTTGCTAATTAAAGTTTGAAAAATAATTCGTTATCTCTTTTGGTTTGCAGAGAACTAATTCTAAAATATGATATATTTAGTAAAAAGCATCGGTAAAGCGAGGCCGGTACACAGATGCATGGGGATCCATAAATCCAGGACGAACCTTATTGATAACAGGAACGATAATGGCTACAGTCCTATGTTTGACAATCTCGATGGCATAGCGGATTTCTGTCGCGCGACGGGCAGGAGCAATTGAGATAGTACGATCGTGCCAGGAACGAAGAGGGGCTTCTGCAGCGAGACGGCGTTTTTCAGCAGCGAGCAGTTCCTTTATAAAATGTAGTTATGAAATAGTCCGTACAATTTCCATAGAAAGAATATTCAGGGCTCTAGCTATGAGCGCACATTCTTACAATATGGCGTAAGCGGTACAACACCTAAGGAACGCCGCCCCAACAACCTGAATAGTTGAAGCCCCTCCAAGGCAATGTAGATCCAACATTTTAAGGCAGACATCTAGTTCGGCTACAAAACTATGAAAAGGTTTCAGCCTGTTTTCGATTCTTATGTTAGTTCAGTCCGTGAGGGGGAGAAACTTTTTGCGGGCCTACGTTGTCCATTCCGACACAATACAACAAAAACAGTTTCGACTATGAAGTGTTTATGATTATGTAGCTTTTTTGTGAACAGTAACCCATTTGCGAATGCGTGTATATTTTGTAGGCCCATCTGTACGTAAGTAGACGAAGTAAAGTGTTGAAGCACAGAAAGTATTCACATAATGATTGTCATGAACAGCAAGCGAGGTCAATATATGGTTTGCGTACATAAATATCAGTTACAATATAGACCTTTAAGCCTAGACACGGATAAGTCGATTGTAGTCCTACCAGGACATTCAGCAGCTTCATTTACAGTTAAGGAGCTGGGATTCCACAACAAGACCGTACGACATGTAATTAGTTACGCTTAATTGACCTAAACGTCATGAAATAAGTTGACCAAAAAATTGAGACTATTTTTCGAACTTTTCTCGGTTGTACACGGGTAATGAAGTGTTGAGCGTACGTTTACGTGCACACTTAATTTAAGTTTACATTACTGCATTATAAACAAGCAGGGACGACTCAGAAAAGCCGAGTCCTACGTAGCCCTAAGATAACTGAAAAGATTGACTCTTTGAGTTTCAGGAGATAATCATACTTGTCCAAATTACCTAGGCAAGATAAATTTAGCAACGGAAAAGCTGGCAGGAGGATATCTGTTCCTAACGAATGAATGACTAAAAATAAAACCATGAGCCATTTACTCTTGGCGGATCGATCATCGAAAATGTTATTTCTCACAAAAATCAGGATACGATAAATATTATGGTGTAATTAATTTTTAGAAGATACGTATATAGAACTTGATGGATGTGATTTCAACACGCCATAGACAATTCCGATAGTTGTTTTCTTTAAAATGCGTTTTTCTGATACTGGCGACTTCCAAGTGATTTGTTTGCGTATCTGACTAATAAATGTTGGCACGCTTCAAGTTCTAACAGTAAAAAAAGTAAAAGGTCTTCAAAGAAAATTAGTCGTCTAAGTTGAAGTAGGTTTAATTTATTACTGCAGCTAAAATTTCGATTACAGGTTAAAAAAACTATATTGGATTTGATTGGCAATCCAACGATTGTTTTCTTTATGCCGGCTAATGGTACTATATATCTATACAGATAAAAAGCCGCGTTTTCTGTTAAAAACGGAAGAAAATATTTGTAATGCATAATAGTTGCCTTCAGCTCTAGGCACGAAAGAGCATTTCGACATATTCGTTGCCAAAAATTTACGTATCAGCACGAGCTGAATATTGTACTTTTCCTTAAATTTTAAACGTTTTTTTTAAAATTAAAATTAAAATTTAATAAAACTTAAATTTAATAATTAAAGATTTTAAACGTTTATACGTTTAATTACGGTCTCAGTATAACTTCTGCTACGGCCGGTTGATCAGAATGTTTACTGCATATTGCAGTTATCGTCGGTGTATTACAGGTACAAAAAAAATGGTTCAGGATTAATTTATACTTCTTATATAATTTAACTTCAGTCACAGAAAACGTGCTTGTAGACCCAAAAACTGATGATGGGTTGATGAATACGCGAAGAAAGCCTAGTTCTTTTCCAATATATATATATATATATATATATGAACGTGTGGTACAATGACGGTATGCAAATTAATTACCTTACTGATAATTAATTATATGGAAAGTAGATATAGAATAGAAAATATGCGAAATGAGTTTTATTACTTATTTATTTGATGTTGAATGTTGAATTGTATTTAGCTTCGTACCACCAAAAACGTAGCGAAGTTACTTGTACCTAACAGGAGTGTTATGTTTTCAGGAAGTGCGGTGCCTTGGCCGAAAGGTCCTGAATGTACACTTCTAACAGTTCAAACTGATCAGAAGTTCGAATTAGAGAGCAGGACAAAAACCTAATTTGCTCGTCCTCCACCATTCTAGTCCGCTTGTGCTGTCAGTGCGTGAGCTCGATTTCGACTAATGGGTTGGGGCGGTTTCGGCAAAGCGATAAACATCGACGTAGATCATACTCTGCTAACTGAGGTTAGTCTGACGTAAATGGAAAGCTTGGATATTTTTTGGTTTACAGAAACAGATACTTCATCAAGGCGTGCAACAGTAAACAACTGACTGGAGACTGATGGTGGGATTATGTTGCTCTTTTTCGCCCGTCGCTGGTGCCCGGCCCTTCCGCACTATCGAGAAAACGTAAAAACTATCGTAATGCCACGAATTGTCGTAGTGACTGCAGTTCATTTTTATTATGTTAGTATATTATATAGTTGCAGACGTTTATTAATGTGTGATTGACTAGTTCATTATAATGACTAGTGTGCGTTACTCCGATTCACGTCAGGGTATCTCGGACTAACCAGCAGGAAGATCCAAGTTTATACCTAAAATGGCTATGTTGGAATAACAATAGCTGGTCCTGAATAAGTACGCACTAGTTACTCGTAGCGTCACTACCTATAGAAGTTATGAGCACTTCCCTTATATGTTTTTTTTTGGGGTTTGTTCTTTTCGACTACTCGATTGAAAAACGCTACCTGTTGTTCCAGTCAATGCTTCACAGACTCTTACCTAGAAGAACTGCACTGCACCATGGTGCGGTATGGGCGTGTTTCAACGAAATGGCAGACCATTGTAAAAAAAATAACATAATAATACGTGTTTGTGTGAAAAACTGCGACTCAACACACATCTGTGGGGGAATGGGGGATTAAATTCAGCTAAAGCAATTGCTAATGTTTTCTTGAAACCAACGACGTCTATCATCGTGGACCATGTGTGAACGTTTAAGCAGTCCGATGCATAAAAGCATATTGCAAGCAAACAAACGTGAAAAAAGAAGCACAGTATCTCCAACTTATAGGACACTTACAGGACAATGTCGTTTATTAATGTGATGTTGACGCTTGGCCGTCCACAAGGTGGACTATTTTATGAGAATCATGTGGCTCTCACCACTCCGTTCGTTTGAATGTACCACATTCGTACCACAAATCGACTCGAATGCCGAAGTTGAAAATGTTTAACTGTATTACTTTTGCACGTGATTCCCCCACCCTACACCATCCCGCCCCATCCCTCAGCATTTCACGACGACTTCGCTGGCACAGTTTAACGCTATTCTATCACTTTCTCTAATCTAATTTCCTAACTCGATTTTTAGCCTGCTCAGTCCAAGCTCGAGTTTATGTTCGATGCAGCCATTCTGTTAGCTAGCAAGGTAATACGTTGCAGCTATTTTTAGTTGCCCCATTGCAATTCTCCTATCAACTGGCTCAGTTAAAACATTGCTTCCTGTCAATCATTCCGCGTCCTAAAGTTAGTCATTTTTTGTTTTAGTAGTTTCGCTCAACTTGCGCCAGATGCAAAGATCGATCTTCACGTGCTCGAGTAATTTTGGTATCCGATAGCAGTTGCCTCCTTCACAACTGTCACTTATCCTATCTTCCCATTACAATTAGTCCGTCTTCATGCTACTTCTAATACGTGAGCCTATCGAAATCATATCTAATTTAATTGTCTTATGTTCATCTTCTCATCATTTTTGGGATATTAAATTGAACATGCATTTGTGTAGAAGAACAAACTCCTACTTGCCCTAAGTAATATGTTGGCTACAAACATTACTGTCATGTTCGTTTTTTTCTAAATTATTATTACAATTTTGGGGGGCGAAACGAACGACCGCGTCATGAAGTTCTGCTTGGATGGTTTCAGTTGATCGAATTCTTTGCGCTTTGGCGTCAGCTTCATGTATCCATCCGGTTCCTTCGGCACATCGACAGGCGTCGTTCCGTTCACTGGCGCTGATCAAACCCGGCAAACAACCGAATTCGACAAGTCAGGGTAGCACCTCAACAAGCGTCCGACCCGTTGAGCTCAAAAAAGCCATCCTCCCGAACAGGCGGGCGGGCGGGGGGGGCTTTTTCTCGATTGTTCCTATTATATTCGAGTCCATATCAGAACACAAGTGGCCTAGTTTGGACCACCTGTTAAGTTTAACAGACAACCGAGTAGACCTTACTGTCGGTGAATTAAGTACAGCCAGAGTTCACGGCGCGAATGATCGCACGACGTCGTCCTAGGACCTGCTGTAGCTATAGGAACAAAAGAGCCGTCGTCATTCGAGGGAGTTGCTGAAATTTTGCCTCTGTTGGTTGCCGACCCAAAAACAGGTCACGGCTCAACAAGAACTGCGGGACCTTCGCAAACACAGAGAGCAGCAATGGGAAAACAGCATTTATCGGCAGCTGATACAAGAACATGTCCCATCTGCAACAAAAAATTTCCGTCACCGTCCCACGTTCGAAAGCACACGCTGGAAAAGCCGTTCATCTGCTTACATTGTGACTTCCGTTCAGCGCAGAAGGGTAACGTAGAAGGACACATCTTTGCTCGTCACAAAAAGGTATATCTCGCTAAAATATGATCTAATGGAGATAGCTGCAGCAATATCAGCAGGTTTGTAAAACATCGGAGAACTTAGTTATTATAGTGTGATTTTCGGGCATCAGTATTAGCAAGGCTATTTATTCCTACTTAGACTAAGCTGACACTGGCTTGGGAGATTGTCTCGCGGCGTCTAGAAATAGAAAAAGGAAGGATTTATGCGTTACATTTTGCCGATTCCTATTAACATCGCAGTTCTTCCGCGTACGGATGAGACGAGCACTTCTTATAACAATACATATCATTGAGTTCGGATAAAGAACGACTGCCATGCAGAAGTTTGTCTGAAATGAGCATTCATAATAAATAGACAGCACGAGTTGAATGAACGAGTCCTGTTCCTACTATGAAGTGTACATATATAGATTTCTTCATTCGGTCACAGTGGTATAGCTTCACATGGGTTGTTCGTGCTGACAACAAATTTGCCTATTACATTTGGAAACTATTTTTTGCATTCACACTTACATTACATAGTAGAGAAACCCCAGCCCGTGAGAGTCTGGAACGCCATTCGTGTTGATCTAAAGACCTGATGGATTAGGAGGACGGATGGCTTATAATGGTTAAGATAGTGTCTATCGAGAAAACTGAAGTGTATGATGCAGACACGTGGCCATTTACTGTACTGTTGCAAATTAAATACTTAGTACTTTCAACTTTCGTTATAGATAAGCTCTTCCTTCAACCGCTAAGTGCTCAGGGCACTGAAATCGTATAATGTGCTGATGTGAGTGTCCTTAGATAAACTGCACATGTAACACTATGATATTCACTAAAGAATAGGAAATCAACGGGAAAACGGTATTTAGGCCAACCCATATGTATCTGCTAATCAGTTATCATAGCGCAGTGATGCATGCATAATTTTATTTTCGAATTGTAGCATTCATTCTATATTTTTAACGCGAGTGCCCTTCTTTCAGATAGCTCACTGGCAGAAAGACAGACATCCACAGGAAATCCATTAGGAAACGACTGCTATATATTTCAATTGTTAAACATAACCAATTCTGGATTCAGGTGTGTTTCTGTAAAAAGCTATTTGTGGTGTCCTATTGGTTTTCAGGTGGAATATACTGGAACACTATTTTCGACAGATATTAACTACGCCGCCGCTAAAAAACGTGTATTACGTCAAAAGACAGGGAAAGGTGAAAATTCTGATATATCTCATAACTGACATGCGCTTACATGTGCTCAGTCGTGATACTGCTTTAAAAAATGACATTTTATATATACGACAAATAAAATGGCTTATTATCTATTATTTTTACGGCATCGAACACGGCACTGAGAGCTCAGTCTACTTTTGATGTAGTGCTTATTACGAATTGTGGTTCTGCCTCCAGATCCACTTGAAATTTGTGTACCTCCGAGCGACAATGTGGATTGGCTGTTGTCAGCAGATCGAGCCCAAATGCAGATGATAGCCCAATTCGGCATCCTTCAAGGCGGGCGGGTAGATTTACTAGTTAAAAAATAAAAGACTGCAGCAGATTTATCTGCAAGCATACTTAATAGATACAAGTAGCAATGGAGGTAATAGTCCATATGTAAATCGAATGACTGTAACTTTGATGGCGCTAACGACTGCAGTCGTTAGAGTAAACCAAAAAGCGCTTTCAGACCTCTATAGGTAAAGCGTGAGCTGGTAGTAACCAAACTTCATAGAAAAGGTAGTCTTTTTGAGGACCTTTTTTAGAAGCCAGCTTATTCAGGGACATTCGGGCAGACGTATAGTTAGTCGCAAAAGCGCTCAGCTAGCAGGCACTGAGTTGGAAATCAATAACGTACACGTTCCCGTGTTAACGCCTTGGTTTACAACATTTTACGACATATGGTAGTCCAGATTTGAATCCGAACGTAACTACACTTTGTTTTATGTACGATGTCATTTTCCCGGAGCAGTGCGTAACGGTTTAAATATTTAACGGGCTTTGACTTTCTCAACCATATGAAATAGCATCTTGATGCCCATTTCGCAGTTCATATTGCCAGTGTCAAGCTAGCTGTAAGTTATAAATAAAGACGCACTTGCAAGAAAATAAATCCTTGAGAAAACATTTTCTGAGATACCCGTGGCTACTTCGTAGAAACTCTGAACGAATTTGGGTATATTCCATGCTGATAAGACAAAATCGCGGTAGCCACAACGTAGCAGTTATGTGGAGTTGACAGACTCAGATTAGTGCTGTGCGTGCCGTTCTGAGAGAACGAATCAAAATAGTTCACAGCTCTGGTAAAAGAATTATCTCTAGAACCGTCTGAAGATGGTTTTTACCTAGAGTGGGCGAACACGAGATGAAAATAGATAAGGGAACGATCTAAATGGGAAAAATTATTAACATTGGCTGGATAGACAAACTGAAATGCTGTAAGGTCTTCATCACGCTCTTTGCCGTTGTAGACGACGCAAGGAACTTTACGCTTGGCCCCATGCGGCTTCGGGCCGTCAACGCTTCCAGTGGTTTCCTTGAATAGTTTTCAAACTCCTACCCACACGTTATTAGCGTCATCGAACTATTGCCATATCCTGTTTGTCTAACCAAAGTATTATCAAACCTTGATAGATATTTGTGCAGGTTTCATCGGACTTTCTAGCTAACGACTGCTAGCGTTTACAGCGAGCTCCATTAGACATATCTTAAATGGGTAATTGCGCCCCGTTCCAAACACGTTTCCCACGTTAGATGATGCCCGTTGACAGCATGGTATAAAATAACCATGGAATGATCAAAATATTGCGACGCGCTTGGAAAATCGAAAATTGTCAAAACAGTAATTCCATGACGCCAGGCGGCTGAATTGGAAATGTCACTTAGTTAACCCAATTGAGAAAATCATCATTGTCTATCAATACCAAGTATTTTCTTGCTAAAGACACACGCCATTTATGACAATAATGATAATCATGGAAAAATCTACTCGTAGCTTGTTGTTTGCGGATGACTTTAGGTTTCGATGGCGGGTACCCGACGCAATGAACAACGAGTATGCATAGTTAAACGGTCTGGGCTGATCGAAAACGCCGAACAGATATGATAGAATTGATTTAACGAATCTGGCACGAATCTATTAAAAAACCAAATAACTCCTAAAATACGGGAGAAGTTCAAAAGCACCAGGTCTGTTTGGGATCGTCGAGAATGTGCTCATGGAAGGACCCAAAAAGTATGGCTCCGACTAAGCTTGACGGGGCCTGCTTGCGGCGAAGATAAATGAAGTGTATGTTTATCTGTTTTGGCGCTTGATCTTTCTTTTCCTGATAACAAAGTTATTTTTGGCCGTTCTACAGCTAGTTCACGCTGTCCGCGAGGATCAGCTTATAAAAGCAATCCGTAACGTGTATTTTCTAATTTCGGGCTAACTTTTTTCTGTCTTCAGTTTAGGTCAACTCCGCCACTCGAGGGAGCCGCCGAAGGGACGCATTACATCATTACACAACAGAAAAATTGTGCAACTTATGACTTAGCATAGAGCAGACAGATTGACCCGTTACCCGAATATACAAAGCAAACTACTTTTCGCCATTTTACATTACACGGGCAACTACTGGTAATAAATAGTTTGATGACGATGACGACTACATATGATGGCAGTGTCAGTGATAACAGTTCGGGTGAAGAATCCGCTGGGTTAGTATGTCGAAACACAGCAGATATTTCAGTATTATATTGTACCGGGTCGGTGTTCCCGTCGTACGTGAACCGGTAAGCGGCTGCTTATCACATTAACCGATATAGTATTGTGTGTAGATAGTTTTGTGGAACATATTCGCTGGCACAATACAGAAGACATCGCTCACTGAATGCTCAAGGGTATACAACACCGTACACTTAGCGGTAAATAACAACAGCCTGCTATCTTTACTAACCATTACTGATACCATAAAATGCCAATGCAAAGCACAGTTGAGACGGTATATTACGATGAATGTACACCGTTACCTGATATAGGACTGAAAAGGATTTAATTTATCGGCCTGAAGCCAGCCGAGTGCTAAAGTATGAAAATGAGCGCACTTGTGCCGATGCCAGCGCGCATGCGATAAAATGGATTAATAATTAACTTAATATACCAATAGCGAATACATTGGGGGAAATCGCTCGGTACCAATTTCAGCCGCCGTTGGCAGCGACCGTGTTTCTAGTTGTCGCGAAATGCTCCGCTAAGTACGCCGCCGGTATACAAACCTTTGTTTTCGAACTGTTTACTTTGAACGTGGCGTTAAGAATGTCATAACAGTGGCGCGTTTTCACAGATTGAAAGTGTTGACAAAAGCAAGAAGAGATCCTGCAGTGCAGAGTTTAGCCCGGCTACAACAGTTGAATTCAGGACAAGTTTCCCTATACGGTTTTTTATTCTTCTTATAGGGGATGTGTGGAATACGATGAAAGGAAAATGAGAAACCGTCTACAGGCTTTAAGCAAATAGCAGCTGCTAATCGTCTACGACAATGTACGTAAAAGCTACAAATTGTTTGTTCATCATAAGCGAAACGTGCCACGCTACCGATACGCATCATTATCGGACGAATCCTATTTTTCTTTTGTCCTATGCGCGATTTACACGATAGCGATTCTTTAGTGAAACGCATGTAGTAATAAAAGTAAGTTCACCTCGTCATGCTAAAAAAGGCTGAAACTTAATTTGACAGATGCTGACTTAAATATAGCGATAAACCATAACAAATTTAGACATTTTCCAATTTTTCATTCCAAACGGACATATATATGCTAAAAGTAATTTTTGAATCTATCGTCGCAAAAAGAAGCTCACCATTAAAAGGTGAGCGAATTTGCCCATTTCGAATGGAAAACCCATAGACTAGTCAAAATATACGGGCACACCATGGCAGACAACAATGATAGCCATTTTGTGTATATCTGAGAATAGCTAGTTTTCCTCAGTTACATTTTTTCTTCAAATGAGAAATCTTCAGATTAACTAGTATCTGTCATATGACAATATACTTGTAGATGGGCAGTTAAATACATAGGAAGTATGCTTGATGTCAACTGGTTCAACTGGTCCTGATGGTAAGGGGCTCGCAAACTGTAGTGGCAAACGTAGGTAAGTTGTGTATGGCTGTGGGCATTTCACAGTGACGGTTATTTGAAATCCAACATAACTACAGTCAAGTCCGCTCGATGACGCATCATCACAAGCCTTAATAATAATTAGTCCTATTTTCCGTGCTGCTTGCTCGAATCGAAACCGTATAACCTACTAGTCAACTGAACACATACGTGTATGTACGTGACAGATTATTGTAAGGGTCAAGCTCTAAGTGAAGAGACAATTGCGGAAACAAAGTAGATGTAACGAATACGTCGTGCTGTTCTTCGATACATGACTTCTTCTGATGCACTTCGAGCCGGAAGGCAGCCGAAACCTGAGGTAACACTGAATGTATTCGAGTCCAACGGGCTGGGTCCCCCTTTCTCACGTGAATCGACCTTAGTGACCAATTTCGTTTACATTGTATATACACAATCATTTAAGCTATTATTAAACAGATATTACAGCTGTTATTTTTAAAATGTCACTTTAGCGTAACATTTTAGATAAATGCCAAAATCCTTTATAGCTCTGGAGCAGTATGCATTCAAACAGAGGGATTCTGATACGGCAATCTTCACAGTTCTTTCAAGTAACGTCAAAAGATTCGCCACACTCGAAGACCGAACGTGAACCTTCGGTTTCGTTGTTTCATTAGTACTACCCTCAAAGTCTCAGAGATGAGACTCATCATAGAACTACCTATCTCAATTAATATAATAGGTTATATGAAATTATTCACCGATTTTACGGCATTCACGAATTGCTTGCTATCGCCGATATGGTTTTACTGGCGCAAAAGCAAAAGCACAGTATTTTCAAGATATGTTCATCCCTAAGATTGACCTTTAGAGACAACGAACTAGGACGCTCACCTACTTGGCTTTTGGAAAAGCCATATTTTTGGATCTGCAATATCGCTTGAAAACGACTTGAAAAGGTCGTGCAACAAAGTGATCGTGCCACCATTCTTTTGTGATCGGTTCGACCAAAATTGAAGAAGAATCTTGTCTCGAGTTTTCCAGGAGTAATAACCCTCCATATTGTTTTTCAGCTCGTAGGCTTATTCGGCAGTGTACAACAACAGCAAAAAAGTTACAAAATAAAGAACACTGATCAGAGCAGAGCGTTCAAAAGCTAGCCTCACAGCTCTTTCCATAACGCGGATGTCGCTTCTGAATGAAGCAGTATGCAGCCGACAGTTGGTATATTATAGCAACAAACCATATCGACGTATTCCGAACCGACTGTATCGCCGCAAACACGCGTTTAGAAAAGGATCAATACGAACTCAACGAAAAATTCGCAATACGTTGGTAATATGGTGCGAAGAACTCTTTGCTCTGATAGCCACGAGATGGAACCACCCAGAGATGGTGCGTATCAATTTCTAAGCATCGCGACCCTCGTAGCGAAAGAGCACGCGGCAGGTAGCTATCAAATAGCAAAAGAGTACTTTATGTACGCGCTCCTGGTGTACTTTTGTGCTTAAACGATTCGTTTCTATTCGTTCGTTATTTCAACTTTTTTCTTCAAACATATTTAACTGTCATAAGCGTGCGCGGCGTTACTTTTGCAGGGACCGACGGCTCAAGCCATTGCTAGACAGTTGCTCGGTATGGATATGGACCTTGACATTTCACTTGATGAGGAGCGCAGGGCTGCTGTAGAAAAATTCAAACGCGGCGAAACATTAATAGATATGTCCAATGTAGCGCGCAAAAACTACTATAAGCTCTTTACCAATATACACGTTAGATTCGAAGTAATTGAGAGACCCGCATTGGGTCAGCAAATTGCTAGCTGGATCTCGATAGGCTATCCTAGAAGGAGGCCTTTTCTAATTAGAGAACTCAAAGCAAAACTTTTACCTATAGACAAAAACAGCCTGGTATTACCAAATTCGGCCGTACTTATCTGTGATTATTGGGGCCAAACCGTCTACCAAGTTCAGCCAACGAGAATTGAGTCTCGTGAGATCGTCAGCGACGAATACTTTGTAACCATTGTTGGAACGCGCGGTAAGATTCAAGTGCGTGGTGAGGGCGGTTCCGTCAGTATGAAGCAGGAATTTAGAGAGACAGTTTTCAAAGCAAAGGTTTCGTTGTCCTGGTGTTCTGCCAGGAATAAGCTAAACCGGCTTCTCCGTCGCTCCCAATATAGAATAGCTTCATTATTAGGACTGGTGAATTAAAATTAAACACATTACAAAAAGAATGTTTAACGTTTTCTAAATTTGTTAAACGCTTTCAGTGTTTATTTTTGTATGGTGCGATGCTAGTCAGTGACTAGGTAAACCGGTATTCCCGAAAAGCCCCTGGATATTGAAAGGCTTCGCGTAGATTCCGATGTCCTTTACGTTTTTTCTGATGTTAAGGATTCATTAGATATGCATCATTCAACACTAACCAGGACAGGTATTATCCGGTATAGTACATACGTATGGGGGGCCTCATACAATGCATTTGGACCCACTATGAAAACTGTAGGTTTCTTATTAAACCAGGTTCGTAACAACAAAGAAAAGGAGCTTTGCGCTAAGTATAGGGGGTTTTATTTAGCACTTCCAGCAGCTTTGTGTGATTAGGTGCTCAGTATTATCTCTTTCTAGGCAAAAAATCAAAGTCTAACCGGAGGTGCTCTGACAGGACCTACCCGGAGAAGCAGTTTCCGTAATTTCAAAGATATGATACTAAGATTAACAGCTGTTTGCATGGTTGCTGTGTTGTTTCGTAAAAAATTGAAGAAAAAGACATCTTGAGCGTGAGGATTATGCTGAGCCTCTATTGGCCAGGTTATCTTTCTCTATCAGTCGAACGTTGGTTTTATAAATGACTTCCTGTTGAGCCTTCTACTTCTTTGAGGTGCATCCGGCGCTAAGATCTGGCCCGGTTCAGATTATTAGCAATTTTTTTATCGGGCAAGATTTAAAAAAAGCAGGGATTTTTCGGAGCAGCTAAGTGTGTTTCTTTTTTGATTTTATCGAATGTCCTTCAACGGATAAGCGGCTAGTTCCATTTCGGAAGTTTCGCGTATTTCAGAACTCCATTTGCAAAAATAAGCTGAGAGCAAATTGCATTTGATTGAAGTCTTCAAGTTACATCAGTTATATGACTGACTACCATATAATCCTTAGGGTGCGATCTGGCCTATACGGCAAAATATCAGACTATATGACACACTATGTATTAGTTTCTACAGCATACCTGATGCCATGTGTCCAGATAGGTTTTTTGATATCCGGTGTGTCTAACCGAAATTAGGAACAGAGAAGAGTCTGAATCATTTATGACACTCTTCACGAACCTTTGATTTGGTCATCTCTGGGTAAGAGTATTTGATTTTCCAATGATTTTATTCCAAGGCCTGAGAACCTCACGTTCCAAATAGATTAGGCCTAACGATCCTTCGATCCATTATTTGACAGTGTTTATCTGTTGTGTTGCAGTGTTTGGCCTTGAAATTGTCTGCTTATCTCGAAATAGGACACACATATTTTATCATGTAAAGTAATAAAGAAACCATGCCACGGGTAGATCTTCGAAAATTCTTGAACGTTTGTCCACTTTCTCTTGTTTCTCACCTTGAAAATACTAAATTTTATACATTTTAGTATGTTTACATTTAGTATACATTTATTTACACAGGATAATTTGACGAACTGTAAAATTACAGCTCTTCTACTACTAACTAGATTCTACTAGTAACTTATAACATTTCGGGGACCTTCTACAGTGTGCGATGGTGCCTGTAGTATGATGAGAACCATTTCGTATGCCTCATTTATTTTGCTAATTCGTATCACAAGATCTGCAATCATAATGATAATATCAATCTCATCAATTCTTGTTCTTAAAAACGTTTTTTATACTTATTCACATGACACACCATTATTTTAAATAAATTCGGTTTTTGCCAGAAGCATTCACAGAGTATCACAGATGCATTTGTGTCCTATACAACGCATACAGACAGCGTCATAAATCTGTACCTTACATTTTAACGTGGGAAAAGGTACTAATAGAAATAAACAAGAGGTATTGCTTGTTGAGTTACTAGGAAAGCTAATGGTAAGTTTGCCGGAAGCAGCAAGCACCTCAACCAGGAATTCTTGAAGAGCCTTCAGAGAGGCGTGATGTAAAGGTTTATCAGCCTTTGAATGCAACTGTTCGTCCAAGGGGCAGAGTTGATTTGCAACTGCGGGGGCAAGATATTATAATAATAAGTAATTAATCTCTCCCACAAGCACAATAACGTGAACAGCTTTGGGCAAAGTACGTTAGATAAATATAGGCGACAGGATAGAGCAGCAATATTGAATATGCTTTATCACAGCGATGTTCTGGCACAGGATTTCGTTTTTGGTTAAGGAGTAAGCCCTTGTCCTTACCTTCGATTACTTTAAGACATGTCGATGCCATAGCGGGCGATATTTCAGTATAACTCTGCTTCTTCAGAAAGATCAAATGTATAACATATTCGTAAAATCAACACTAGTATTTGAAATATTATTTTTTCAAGTTTAATTGAAGTTGTCAGAAATTGTGAAAATGTTCGCGCTCTTCGTTAATCCTCTAGCAGAAGAGGGTACGGTGATTATAAATAAAAATATAATAGGCTCTTATTATATTGAAATGAAACGCTCTACGTCAGGACACATTATGCGCTAAAGAAAGAGCTGTCCCTGTACTGATTCGATTTGTTTATCAATCCCATTTTTGTAACTCAAAAAGGAAACCTAAATATTACTACTAACTGACAAATTGTTTTCGCTAGACCCGTTTAGAATGCCAACGTGTTTATGCCACGCGTTTGTCATAATGTCATCTGTATTCCTTCTATTTTCTTTTTTCATTGTCTCCTTTTCTATTAGACACTAAAACAAGTGTACATAGTTCAATCAAAGTTGAATACGATTGCAAAAAGTTATTTTGCACTGTGCTAGTTCATTTTCAATTGGAGCTAAACTCTATCTGAAAAATCTTAATTGGCTAGATAATAGTAGGTAATTAGAAGCTTCATTTTTCTGCACATTTTCTTTTTTTTTTTTGTTTACTACTATATCGTTCGGTACCCGATACCGACCTTAAATATACCAGTCGTTTCTTTAAACCAAATAGTTCGATACTCAGTTACAACTTACGCTTGAAGAAATTGTTGGATGCGGTAACAGTGGAAGCATTGTGCTATCCTTAGGGTTTAAGATCACGCTAGATTTATCAACGGTCTACTTTTTTCTCGGCGAACTGTATTGGAGTAACTAAGAGAGGCATTATAGGAACAAATTCGCTTCAAATCCATCTCAAAGACATCGATGCGCATATGTGGACGCGTATGACGGACGATTCAGGTGAGGCTGTCCTGACCTCTTTGATAGTTGATAACATTATTGATTACATGTAACAGATTTGAAACTCTTCCAGTGCAACCATTTTTATAACAAAGACAACTTCTGAGTAGAGCTTTAGCCCATGTGCTATGCGCAATACGTAAAATAAATTACCTCATATGTATGTTCACATATACACGAAAGTCGGTATCTGACTATCCTGCGTTCAACGAACTATAAAGCAATAATTTACTCTGTCCAAACATTCATGTGTTTTTTTTGACATAAACGCTTCAAAATCGTTGCTGCTGCTATGGAAGGAAAGAACAGAAACATCGAAGTAAAAGCTACGAGATATAGCGGGATTTACACACTGGCTTCCACGATTAGCTTAACGTGTTAATCGGTATGAAAACGAAATTCGGCAGTTAACAAGATGCGTTAGGTAGATATCTACTGGGGAAGCAAACAGCTTCTTCTAGACTGACCATTATCACATACCTATTATATTATTACTTCCATATAAAAAATGATTTTTGGGCTTGTTCCGCTCCCCTGGTGGCGGTACATTACCTCGGCAAGGACGAACCTCCATTGACGCCGTTGACAAGCTTCTGTTGGTCGACGTCAGTCAAAAACTCAATGCAGTACATTGCAAGAAGGATATGTGATAGGTTCTACGACTGAACGGAAATGTAGACGAGAATATAGGCTGCCATTAGCGGTGGCGAAGCTTAAGGAACACATGGCGCCCATAATGTGTGTCCATCAGGCTGGCATATACTGAAGGTCGGTGTGGTAGTGGATTTCGTATTCTCCTAATAACTGTTTTCTAAATTGTCGTTTGCGGGCGCTGGTAGCATACATATCTATGAACATTTCACAGATTAGCGTTACGATGTTAAAAGAATGTTCGTGGGTAGGTTAGATTAGGATTTTCCTTGCCCAAAGCATAGCCAGGCATCATAATCGAATTCTGAATCACCTATTTATCCTCATTCATTTATAAAAACTCTCTTAAAAATAAATTTGTCATTGATACGAAATAATGACATTACTGGCTGATGTTCGCTTTGTTCAGGTGTGCGCCGTTCCGGAAGGCCTCGACATATTGAGGTATATAGCCATTCAAGTACACGGTGGATCCAAAGGACCAGTTCAGAGTTGTTCAGTTTGCTGTGAAGTGCTCAACGAAGTACGTGAACATTTAGTCCTAGCCGTCTGTTATACCCTGCGCTTGTCTCCGAAATGTTAACCCATATTGTACGAACTGCAATTTTCTAAAGGCTATACTATTACTTGGAATGGAGGGGTGGAAATTTTCGCTGCTGAATTATCCTTTCCGACTGAAGTAACTATAGAAGAAATCAGGAAGCCAAAACACGGCCTTCGCTTAGATCGGGGGGGTGCATAATTAAAATTCAAAACTTTGGTGATGTTGCAAAAATTGAGATAAGGATCCATGCGGTGCAATTTTTCATTTAAGCAATTTTAAGTACGTCTTTTTAAGAGCATAACGACCAGGCGCTTGATTGTCGTAAGAATGTTATGTAGGTTCCAAAAGGAAACATAAACGTTATATAACTTTACGATGGCCATTTTCATTTACACGGTTTCGTTATATAAAAAGCAATACCATGTCAATATTGCGCGACGGCGACGAAGGACTAATGCTTAAGTTTCCATAGGAAAAAAATCATAGGAAACAACATTCATCATTTTTGGTTCTGAAAAGTAAAGGAAGCATTAAACTGAAAATAACGATAATAATAATAATTACTCTTCATTAGTTCATACACTTAAACACATGCATTCGGTTCTTTCGAAATTCCTATTGATGTTTGTTCTTCGCTTTTAGGAGCCATTACAAGTTGTTCCCGTATTTCCCGTCCATTATACCCATCCATGCCGGAAATACAGAGCTGGTGGAACCCCTCCAGATTACTCAGGTCAATTCGAAGGCGAAGCATCTCTCGTTGCAACTTCAAAGCTTGTCAAAATATTTCAGGAAACCTTGTGAGGTTTACGACATCAGCTTAATGGTAACGTGGAAGGGTCCTTCCGCCAAATTCCCTACAGTTAGAACTACAGAAAGATGCATGACAATTTTATACAAATCGGAAAAATAAATATCTCAAAGGAGCCTTAATTAGTAGGGACCTACTAGCTGCCATGACTCACATGTCTAATTTAAATCTCAACGATACAGAAGGTTGGGAAAAGGCGGGCTAATTATTTGCGTTTATGGACGATGCGTACAAGAAAGAACTTCAGGAATACGAAAGGATGTACTCTATCAAAGCATTGTGTATCGACCCAGAAGATCGTAACACCCTTTACTAAAATGGAGGATATGGCGTTAGAGGACAAATCGATTGTCCTTCAGCCCAGAATCTTGCCGATGCGGTACGTTGACGCAGGGTGCTGGACGCAGGGTGCTGTTGAAGAACTATCTGCCGCGCGGCAAACAATGGGAAAGAGTTGGAATTTAGATTAAGAGAGTGCCGGTTACAAGAGTACCTATAGTTGTACAAAATATAGTTTGTTTATGATAATTGATATTCGTGTTTTCTCAGATCCCATCTTTGTCCCGCTGCAAAATACCTATATTTCAAGTCAGACATGAATAATCTGGGTTCGGAACCGGATATAGACACGCTTGGACTGCTGATTTAAATGCGTCCGCTGGAATTTTCGTGTCCTGTCCAAATTTACATCTAGGGCTTCCATTAAACCCTGGTTGTGCATTTTTTCTCAGAAAAATTGTAATGCAATTTTCCATGTAAACACGACTCGAACGATTCATTTTTGCTCTTTACCGCTCATTGAATATCAATATTTTGTTATGAGCTTACCTTTAGGCGCACTGTAAGTGTTCATTTTCCTTCTGCCTCTAAAATTCCGCGTATCTGTGTACACATTAAAAACAAGGAAACTGTTATTATGTGCCTTTGTTGCTTCCGTTGAGACCTCTATACTCATACATTGCACAATTGACAAGATCTACACGCTAAACTCAAAAGGGACAGCAACCCTTGTCAATTAGCTTCTTAGTTTATAATTACGTTTACTAACGTGAGAACGAAATTGACGTCAAGTGTGTCAGGTGTGGAGCAAATTAAAACGACGAGGATCGAACGGGTCTTTTGTTGGTCGGCAACAACTGTCAACCTCAAAATCTATGCTACGATCAGGTCTAGATAATATCAGTATGAGAAATTTACAACAGCTGGATGCGTCGTTTATAATGACAAAATTTGAGAATGAGATGATGATGCTGATGGCGTACATTATTCTCGAAGATCTTTTCTATAAACCGCCAGAGCTAACCATACTTTTTAATAATAATAATAAGGAGCAGAAATAGATCATATTATTTAATCGGACTAACCTCACAATTTATAGCAGTCAGAAATTTTTTATTTGACTATTACTGACTAGACTTAGCCATTTGTCACAATTTAGGATTGTTCATTCACTTTGATTTCAAATTACATTAATCAAACTATACTATGCGATTCCTTTTTTATTTAGGTGTGCGACGTTTTAGAGAACTTTGAAGTATTAAGGTACAAGTGCATAAATATGCGACAAATCTGGAATATCAGCTCTCATCTCAAATCTGCAACTTCAATGTTACTGCAGGAGGCTGAACAAGATACGGGAGTTCTGTGAGTGTTTAACGTTAATTAATTCTTGTGAAACCATTTTCGAAAGTCACAAAAAACCTAAGCCAATCGTCAATAGGAACAAAACTAAACTAAAATTTAGATTGTTTAATTTCGATATCTATATATAGTGACATGTTTCGAATGCTCACTCGATCCATCAGTTATACATATATGGAGTATAAACTCCATACTACTTTTTGACGCAAGATTGGTTTAAGCGCGGGTAACAAACGGTAACTTAAATCTTCATTGTGTATCGCTACATTTCTTCGCCACTTCGAATTGTTCATAATTCAGATTGAATTCGGTAGGCTTTCCTTGCCGACGGTTATCAGACATCTTAAAAGATCGACTGATATTTCTCCAGCAAACCACCGAAATCAGTAAATCCTGACTTCGACAATGAGTAACGAACCGCACAAGGAAGAAAAGTAAAACGCGAACCATGAAATATGCTGCATTTTTCACAAATTCGTCCTTTGAGAAGTGATTACGTTTACGTAAGACGTGTTTACAAAAAGAAATATTTGTAAACGTTCGTCAAGCCTGTACATCTTTGCGCAGATTTTCGCTGCAGCGATAATTTGGTTATGCCGCTGTGGCCCGTACAAGATCACTCAGTTCAGTTCCAACATGGCCTTATAACGTGACGCTCTTGTGGTGAGAGTTAATAAAGCGCAGTTATGTGGGGATCACAATCCGTTACCGTTTTTTAATGGGGTTCATGTAAAGGATCTTGTTTCAGGTATGCAAGAAGGCCAAGATCTAGGCGTTTGCAAAAATAATCTATCCTGCTTTTTAGAACCTGATCGCAAGCCAATAGGCGCTACACCTAAATAGCTTGTAAACACCTAAAATCCGGATGTTTGACCTTCTAGAACTGCATATGCATTCAACCTGCTTCACCCGATATACCGAGAGTACTTCCGATTCTTTCTTACGAAAGATGTTGGTCTCCGTCCCCGGGTGCCACTGTCAAGTTAGTGGTACGGATTAAACGTCATTTCTAAGCCTACTGCTTATGAAACCGATCGACGATTCTTAGACTGCGTTTCCAACAGTTACGAAAGACTCGTAGACTCAATGCATCCTATCACCGATTGAAATCAAATTTTTTTTGGAAATGAACAAGTATTTCACGCTAAAAGTTCTCTTTTTTTTTCCCTACGTTCAAAAAAATTAAATGCTAATGGAGACCCATGATTTTACTGTAATTATACGTATTCGTATTATATATATGTACCTGTCACTTCAAAGCTTTTTTGAAGGATTGATGAATCAAAATATAATTTGGACTTAATGAACCTGATTGGCTTTACCAATGTGATGGCATCACAAGCGGTAGCCAGCTTCGATGTTTTCTTTACCCTTTCCAGATTGCCGCTATTGACCAAATTAGAGAACAATCGCCTTTTAAATGAGAATGAGTATACTCTATATATAGGTGACGTCGCACTAGATCGAATGCTACCTACAGGACTTCGCTCTCGGAAGGCCAATTGGAAAGGACGCGGGCTAAAGACCAAAAAGTTTAATTGAAAATTAAACTATAAAGCCAAAAGACTTTCCCTCTGCCGTCCAACCGTTCTAGAGTTGCAGATTTCTAAAATGCAAAGACTAGACTAGCATTGCCCAACACCAGCATGCGACCATATTTCGCCATTTCTAGGCAAATTCAATCTCGTATCATGTTTAATATGGGCTCTTCAAGAGTCTGCAACCCGACAGTAATGCAAAGAAAAAAAAAAGAGTGCTAAATGGAAACAAAAATCAGTTTCTTACAGCTACGCCGAATCAAGCATCTAGAAAACAATAATAATGTAATAATGCAATCCAGAGCTGCCGCCGTTCATAAAGCGGATCGGCTACTTTAAAATTGCGCCGGATGATTGCGCTCTAATGACATTTGTTTCCTTCCTCTGGATGCTGCTACAAGCTACTACAAACTCTTTCTGTATTTCCTGAATTTCTTCACTCATAAGAGAGATCTCGAGTCAATAGAACAGCAGCATATCGTCTTTTATCATTATAATTGAAAGTAACTCTGAAAATAATCTGAAGTAATGGAGCTGAAATTCTACACATCAAGTTAAAATGACCAAAAAAATTTTGTTTGATTTGAGAAGTATCAGAGAACAGTTAAACTGAACCGTAGAGTAAATGACGCTCTTTAATTACAAAATCGCAACGGAATGCTTAGCAAGAAGATCGACTCCATATGGAATAAGTTATAGGACAGGCATAAGAGGACGCAATTTATCCAAGTACATGTTAATGTTGATCCAGTATTTCGCAACACTCTTGTCACAATATAAACAATGGCAACCGAAAACAAAATTGCATCGTCTCACCAATAAGGTCGATCAATCTAAGACGAAATTAGAGCAGTTCGGGTCGCCCGATGAGTCACAAGAATAAGTCGATTAGATGTATGCCAAAGTCAGTCTGCCACAGTGTGCCCTCGAGTAATTAAGAGCTAGTAACTGTAGATTACACGTCAGGAACACAAGTATCCGAACGATTTCTGCGGTACCTGTCCACAGTTTAGAACGAAAAAGACAAATACCACCAAAACCATTCCCGTACAGGTTGACTGACACGTATAATAAATGTAGGGAAAATAAATTACAAAAACACGGTTGCGCAGCAGCATGTATCCATTTTCTCTCATTGGAATAGAGTTAGGTCCTGAAAAATCCGATCTGGATAGCGAGAAACATTTAAGACCTATCTTAAACGTCTAATATCCATGAAAAATATCTAATATCCGGTTTAAGATGGCCCTTAGACATGCATACCGTGTAGGTTCGACCGACTGCAAGTTGCTTTTTATACGGCTCTGCCTGACAACGAAGCAAGCCGCAACTGTAAATGTTCATTCAAAACGGCAACCCCTATTCTGAGAGGTAGTGTAGTCATAATACTTCGGCCTGTCGAATGAATAAATAAGAAGTTTTTACCAAACGAAAATTTCAAATGTGCTGTTCTTAGCCGGTGCTTACAATTCTCACAGAGATTCTACTTACAATTTTACCTAGGTGTAACAGAGCAAAGACATCGCTGGCGTACTTGTTACACGAGGATATCCGGTCTTTATTCACCCAGCTTCAAATTATTAGTAGTATGGTGTATTATTAATCTTTAACTACGATTGCTGTTCGTGTATCTACATATCAACAGTGAGCCAGTTCTGTTATAACCACAGGTTTTGGCCAATATATATAGTACAACGCCGGTTAAACTTTGTCGAACAAACCGTTTCTTTCGATCGCTTTCTTGCTTCAACGACCCCGTCTCGGTGATATCACCATTTCAAAATCCACGCCGACACAGCCTAGTATATGTGTGCATATATTCTCTATATGTACATAGGACAAGCTACAGGGGAACAAATAACTTCATAGTACGACATGTGACAGTAGTTGTAATAAAATGAAGTACCGTTTTTATATTTCCTTTATATTTCTACGGCAGTCGTTTGTGCTGCCGTATAAGCAAAAACGAACTTCAACAGATTATTAAAATAAACTGACCGAAAATTTCCCAAAAAATCAACATATTGTCTCGAATTATTTTATATTTTTTGGAGCTTATTATCTTAGCGATTTGGTAACAGCATTGGGTAGATTTGCTGTCATTGTCACAGGGCAGTTGCGCAGCGTTTATAATAAACAGGTAAATCAGATGTTTTCATGTGCCTCAACGAAGAATATTTGGATGACTAGCGAGGACACATAATAGATGAACCATCAACCGCGTCTGTTTGACATATTAAATAAAAGCCATAAAGGGATTTAAATAAAAATTATTGTGTGAGATTACAGAAATGATCATAACAAGACTAGTCGTAACGCATCCAGCGCTAACCAAGCCTTTCTTGATTAACAAGTATGCTATTACTATATAAGTAGACTCAAGGGCAAGGCTGTAGGAGGGACACATGAAAGAGTGAATGAGAGGTTCCTTCTAAGATTCTAATAAATAAACGAAAATGAAAATGATAATAATAACATGTATATTAAATAAAGTATTTCATTCGATAGAGTAATAACATCTTTATGTACGGTTATGACAGCAAAAACGGAGAATGAGAAGAATATAAATTAACATACCTGGCAATAACACGCAGCGGTTATCGAGACCACTCATCACAGTTAAGAGGGCACCCCTTCTCCTTGAAGCAGTTATCCTCATGTAAAACGCAATCTCAAATAAAAATACAATCTACTACTAGCAATACATTACGCACTCTTCTGCCAGACTAAGGGCTAATACAATAGTATAAGATATAGCAACTACTAACGCTCAACAAAAGCATATGAATAGCATAGGCATGTGTGAACGAGTGAGGTGACCCTATTAAGTCTCATTTGGTATCGATTATTGCCACCGATGTCCAAATGTGTGATTCTGGCCACTGATACACTGCGCAGTTTAAAGCTTGTTTACCTACATGTATTACGCTACATTTGGCGAGATCGTGCATGCGAACATGGCACAAACTGAGTTAGTACCTGCTTTTGGGATCGTCAGGCCGTCCATTATACAAGCGTACGGACTACCTAGCGGTGAACTCAGCTTCACAAATTATAGGACAGAATACTCCACAATATGACAGTCTATGAATACTAAATTAGGACACACATACTCGCACTACGGGGCACAATGCATATCTTTTTCCTCCTTTTCTTATTCGTTGTATAATACACTTGCTCATACATATTTCATTTCATTGGAGGATCTGTCTATATAGAAATCTACCTATCTAAGTGGTATTTTATCAGTAGTTTTCTCCCAGTCTAGTTTTTGCTTTCTTTCACCTAGCTGTTGTTGTCTTGAATTGTTGTCTTTTGTCTGTCTAACCCGCACATCATTCCATATTGCATCGAACAGTATCACCATTGATATTACTATATCTAGTGCAGCGAATGCTTATTGAGGAGATGTGCCTTAAGGCTGCCTTTGGTGCTAGCTCGATAGTCACAGTGTGGACAGGGAAACGGTCGTTCTCTTGTATGCGATCGCATATGCACGCGAACGTCATAGCCGTCACGAAATCGTCGGAAGCATACGGGGCATGTTTTCTTATCGATGGCGCCGGTGCTTGCGCTTCCGGCATTAGCACTGCTGCTTCCGCCTATAGCACGTAGCGGGCCCGGCGCAATGTGTCCACCGAGACGCTGATTTAGTCGAGAAAGCGCCGCTGGCGAGTTGATCAGCTTCTGCTGAGGCCAATACTTCTGTACGAGGAGGCTTCTCTGCGCTGAGGGAACTGCACGATGTGACACCGCGGACGTAGACGTCCGCTGTAGTTGATTACCTGCTGTGATATTGGTACCATGATGCTGCCGATGATGAACCTGCGACGGTTGTTGCTGCTGCTGCTGGTGATGATGATCATGGTGTCCGTGATGATGATCTTGAATGTATTCTTGGGACTGTGTCGAGAGCTGTTGCTGTTGTTGCTGAGGGTTTGTCGTATATTCCGAGGAGTAATCTTGGTCGATCAGTGACTCGTCATCAGCCAATGACGAAAGCACGAGTTGGCCCCGTGGGTCGTCGGCATCGTGTTGAGGGATCGATGAATAATGGTGTCGCTGATGGATGCTGGAGGACGAGCCGGTGCGGAAATCGTCTATTTTGAGGGGGGCAATTGTTGATGCGCCGCGTCGCTGTCTATCGGCAGACTCAGTTGCGTAAGGGGCAGGCGCATACCACGATTCATCGACAGGTCCTGCATCTGTAAAACATTAACGATAAAAAGTAAATAGGATAGGTCACATATAGGAATGGACCAGGCTTGATCACTGTATGACGGATAACAAAGAAATATTTAATATAATTAGATAAGCAATTGATGAAGAAGAATGGAATGATGAGTCGCCAGAAAGAACTAATTTGGTAGACCAAATAAAAATATTCAAGCATATTTATTCGATCACGAATCGGTTGGGACCCTTTTCTACATTTGAGCACTCGTCATTACATAGCCTATTTATGTGTGATAAGCTGCAGCTTCATTTATTTTATGAAGAATAGTACGGCAACAAAGCATACCTTAAGATTCGTTTAGATTTGGATTGTATCGTTACTATAACTGCTTGTAAATTTGAGCAAACATTTTTTGTCCAAAACTCTTCTACTCTCTATAGAGATCTTCGGATATCCATCTTGATGACTGATAACCTAGTTGGATACAACATGTTGCGATTTGGCATCTGAAAGGAAATACAAATCTTAGAATAATGCTCGACCCTGTCTCTCGTTGGACATCCTACTGTCGTACTCCAATATTGTAAACAGTAAACAATGATTTAAATTTAAGCGGTTCCGCTTTTGAAGGTAAAAAAAAAATGAAACATAACTGGTGACTCGAAAAATGAAAAACAATGTCAGTTGATAATATACTCACACAGCTGCTATGAGCATAATTTATATAGATTCGTGAATTGATTTATACACCCGATAGCTCACTGAAAGCCATCAATTCCACGAAGATACTGTTGTTAATTGTCACAAAATTTTACCCATTTTTTCCTGTTTCCTTCAGGATCATGCCATTTCTGCCTAATAATACCTACTACGCAACTTCTCCATCGGTCAGCAAGTTGTGTTAGATTAGTTTATTCACTGTATACTGTCGAAAAAAGTTTTCACCCAGACCTCAAACCACCCAAACCTTAGCTCTATTCTTCGATAGTTCCAAGCCTTTTGAAAGACGAAATTTAATTGTTGTCGTGAATTGTGATCGTTTAAATGATTGCTACGTTGTTAATTGAAAGTGTTTGTTGCGCTATGATTAAGCCTCTGTTGTCCTATGACCAGTAAAGTTGGACCTCGATTTATAACCGTTTGAAGCCAATCTTCACAGCACTAGGGCAATGGAGGGACATCTGCAATGTAAAATGTTGACCGAACTCAGTATGGGCTGCGTATGGTTCGATGTTTAGCTCTATATTTAATGTGCGCCTCGATCTTGCATTTCACGTTGTCATGATAACTGTCATACGGATGTCTGAATGCTCCGACAAAAATGTCCACGAAAAATGTGTCAAACTCTTAACGATAAATTCCCTGTTCTAACGCAAAAGAGGAGGCTCTTACAAATTTCCACTGGCATTAAACAAGATGGCACAGTGACAGTCAAATGCAGATGCACGATGCATACTCGAAAATCCATAGCTGGCTCAGGTTTCACGGACAGAGCCGTCCGTATAGTGAAGTTAACTTTTCAGAATTGCCCACTTCGAGACGGAAAAGGTTACTGCTTGTAATTTCAATCTGGATAAACAAGAGATTTATACTTTGCTAGTTCAGCCGCTCTAAAACATGAGACAAATTGATGAATAAAAACAGGTTAGGAACACATGACCACGCAGGTACGCGGCCAAAAAACGCAAGGAAAAATTTTATTGGCGTTCCACTAACTCCGCATGCAGCTATATGAGCCTACCGAATTCGCTACAGACACACGTTCATATTTTGCCTCAAAACTTGTTGTACTTTGCGATAAAATTATTGCTCTTCAAGTGCAACGACAGCTGACACTCTATTAGACGTAATAATTCGGTAGCTACTTAGCCGCAGAGTGCCAATGTCCAGTGAGATACTTTGTCCATTTCTGCCAGACGTGTTTGTGGATTGCAGAGACGATACTTGAATATGTGCCAGCTCGCTAGTTCATTTATAGAGTTCATCGCTGTCGGTAATAATATAATATACAATAATAAGACTTTTGCCTCAAGCGAAATTTTGCTTGAACTAAAACCCCTACAAGATCTCTTGCGATAACCGTTACATATTAATATGCTACAAGTAAGTGAATAATAGTATGAAAAATAATTGTTCAAATACGAGTGGATAAAACACCTACAATTTACACGCTGCTATAGGCAGGAGTTTAGGGAGGAGTTACAGGAGGTTAGGGTGCAAAGTCAGGATCAAAATGAACTTTTGAATTTTTCGAATTCTTGCTACTAATAATACATTCACTAGTTTCAAATCACGTAGACCGCCGCATATATTAGGAGTGAGAATCTTCACTATATGATAACGCAGAAGCCAACCCATTTCTTGTTCAGTCAGCATCGTGGGGACAATATTTCTTATACAACTTCCTTATTCGCTGTTTTTATTATCAGATTAGAACTTCACCGATATCATATCTAATGATTAACAGGTTACACCAAGGACTCACTAATCACCGCTCACTGCTTGCTTCTAGAAACCTATCATTACTTCGCTTCTAGTATTGTACATCGAGATAAACCGCCGAGGCACTGTTTTTCAGCGTGAGTTTATTTTCGAACCAACGTTTCCTTGCTGATTCTTGTGTTTCCAACGCTGAGTCGATCTACTTCGAAGTCCAGCAAACAGCGACTTGTACTAGACTGTCTAAAATTCGATATGCGCACACAGAACAGACACAGATGGCGCAAACCATGAAACGACATAGCTAGCCTATTCGAACTGGCCTTTTTCTCCAGTGTCATTTAAATTTCACCTCTGCGTTCGTATTCAATCTTTGCACAGCATTTCATTCGGTATAGAAATTTCGTCTTATCAGCCAAAAAATAAAAATTTGTAGAAAATTCTCTATAAGCGCTCGAAGTTTGCAATACGATTTTCGTGGCGAAATGTATTCATTGTTTGACTATCCAGCTGTGAGCACCGGAGACAACTTCGATGGTGGAGCAGTCGAAACCGAAAAAGAAATTGGACAGCATAATTGTTATCGTTACTCTATTTCATGGGACGAAGAAGTATGTAACAGCGTTGTAAACAATCGATACACACCAAAATATAACTAACACTAGGATGGCCGGGAAAGAGAGTGCGATAGGATGGTCTGAATCTGAACGCGGGCAAAAACTCCTTAAAGAAAGCCAACCGCATAATTGTAAGGACTAATATAGCGCTATGTGAAATAGTATTTTTAAATTAATATATTATGAGCGGCTAAATAATGCTACATATAGAAATATAATTAAAACATAGTCAATTAGTTGTTGTTGAAGTTACAGTATAAGACACTGGCGCGCTTACAAGCTTTGTCCAAATCGTGAGAAATAGTCGTTGAAATGATACTGTATTGTATAGCGTAAAGTATTCGAACTCATAATGGCTTAAAAGGATATATCTAGTAGTACAGGAAAGCTTTGATATTTCTAGACTACTCGATCACGTAAAGAAACAGACCGACATGTTTTGTCTTACCGTGCCTTCTAGCATGTTCCTTTTTGTCTTCTGCTTTTTTTTGTATGTAGATCGTCAACATCAGTCAATCATGTCTATTGACGATAGAGTGTGCAGTATGTAAACACAGCTTTCAATATATTGATGAATTAATTGTTCTGCTAACAGAGAACGGCCAATACAGATAATTATTACAACACAGTTATAGTGACCTGTATGGTACATAGTGTAGCTAACTAATGTCGAGTTCAGACTCGTCGCATGTTCAATTATTGCGTGCATAGTTGCTTCTCTGCGGGAATCAACGCTTTTATTTCCAGAAAGAAAAATATAGACTTTCCAATACTCTTTATTCGATAAGGAGTTGGCATGTGTATTAATTTAGGTTAACCGATTTCTAGCCGTGATCTACATGAGTTGAAAGGAAACATAGTAAAAGCCAATTTTTGGTGAATCATAGATCTACGAAGATTTTGAAGAAGAATCAGATAAGAAAGCAAAACGGTTTAAGTTGGAGTATACTTGACATTATAGAAGGTGATCGAACTATTTATAGTATGAACTAACGGTGCCCCGAAATAATTGTTTCTAGTACCTTCATAATAAGAAATTACCTATTGTGGGTTTCTTAAAGCGACTGTCGAGAACTGCCAATAGCGACGGGTCGAGCTTTACTTTCGTAAAAGCTTTTTCAATTATTTTCGAGATTTGTTGTGCCTTTGTTTGCAGAGATATCGTGGTTCTTATCGATTAGTTCAAAAAACGCTAACTTCCTTGAGCTATATTCATTTCCGCCCTTAGATCCTTATAACAAGGTCTTGACGACATTACAGTCATTTTCATAACAACACATTATTGTTAGATATACACAAAAAGCAGAAGAAAAAGCACACGGTCAGTCATTAATATCGTTTGGTAAGGCGTCACAACGTAAGGGGTTGCCATCTTTCCCCCGTCCAACATACCATTATTCTAACACATTCCTCGCGCCGCCGGTGCTGCGTCCACTCACAGAATAGACAGACGAGCTGTTGCCAGCTGCAACTAGAGTCTCTTCATACTCGGCCATTCTGCCAGCTCGGGACACCACTTGTGATTGTCTTCAACATGCGATTGTATAAGTCATTGCTTAAGCTTTCTGTTTACGAAAGACAATTACCTGATGAGAGGTAATAGTCAAGGACGTCGTCAGAGCTCGACGGTGGGGTAAACGTTGATTAATCGCAGAGAAAGCAATTCATGCCGGCGATGTTTTTGTGGTATTTGTTTGTCGTGAGAGAACTCTTGCGTGTGTTATACAAGTGGCCAGTACGCGGATAAATATTATAAACGTACTTGTATTTTCATCTAAAAGATCAAAATTTGAACCATCGGTTTCACAGTCTTTTGAGGCTCCATTAGATAGTTTGAAAAGGTCACACTGTGGAGGATTAAATTCGCGATTGCGTTACTTTTCTAAAACGCCATTCCTACAGCACACAAAGTCTACAGTTGCATTTTGCGGTGAAAAGTGGACGCCCGCTGACGGCAAGATGACGTCCTTGCAGTCATTGTTAATTCGATTACTAAGAGTAGCCCCGGGAGTATGGCTAAGCAAATGGAAGGAAACCGGCAATAACTCATCTAGGACTTGTCCTTTTGTGCTGAGGGTAGCCAACAGTATCGAAAGTCATCATGTGCTTCCGTAGGTACATGTGCCGTGATGGATATCAAAAGAGAAAAACGGTGATGAATGCCTTAATCAGCATGACTGAAAGCAGCCTCACGTTGAGAGCCGACTCGAAACTAGCATCCGAAAGTTGGTCATAACGAAACTTGCTACTGGTCACCGTTCGAGGTTCTCTTAACATGGGATAAAAATTAAATCTATTTTCAGACGATATCTATTCGAAAATACCTCAAGGCTGTAAAAAAAAACGCCAGTAGACTGTACGCTGATGAAACTATAGAATAATCGTAAATGTTTTTACTCATATATAAGTATATTTTAACGATTTTACGTATCTGATTCAATTAATATTGATAGAAACCGAGTTCCGAAGAGTAGATGCGCTTGTCGGTATTGCCTTTTTAAAATACAAGAATAAACTTAATTCCTCTTTGCTTTTTTGAATGTATTGTATAGCCATCAACTTTTACATGTAATGATAGGTAAATGTGATGTCTATATGTTATAGCTTCGCTAACGCAAAGGTTCGGAATTGGCTAAATTTGAAGAGTAGCGGATGTATACAAAGGTCGTTCGATAGATTTCTGCGATTTGTGTACTTATTTTTTTCGTTATTGTTTTTTGTCAATTGTGCTTAATTAAGTGTGACGCACAACTAAACTTATAAGTTTTATCTTTGATCGGCAGTTCTGTTCTTGTTGGCCAATTCTGGCTTCTCTAAAGCAAATTAATATACTATTTTTTTAAAAGCGCTATATGTGGTATAAAATGTCAAATATGTGTTTAATAAAAAAAATATTAATTCAAAATGCAAGGTAACGATAAATCAAAGTTGAAGATGAAAGAAAATTATTATTAACGTTCTAAGCTTCTGCCCCTGAATAATGTCTTCAATAAATAGAATATAGGCGTAAAAACGCATAAAAGCACCAGAATGTTGTCACACATAGCTTTTGAACAATTAGCAAACTTGTATCTGGACTTTAACAACTTCATCAATAGAGACAGCTACCCTTATGAAAGTTATAATTATTTTTGCGATTGGCCAGAGATGAGATTCGCGATGGTCAAGCATAGCATGGGTAACGATGGCTTTTAAAGCAGTGGCCTACGCAAAAACTCTACTCGGAGATGTCTGGACGGGATCAGATTTTCGTCAGACAAGGTCTTTAGACAAGCATTCCAGTAGAAAATAAGGGGGGCTACAGCTTAAACGCGAATAGAGAGGGAAACATCGCGAAGGGGTAATAAATGAAAGCTGATTACTATAAGGAATCGGCGAAGTTTGATCAGGAAGGGAAGCTTGAGTGCCGAGTGTATACAATGAAACAGTAGTAGAACAGAAGCTCTGCCAGATAGGATCACCTTTGGAGTTAGAGAGAAGCATGTGTCAGATCAAGGGTAAACACTAAATACGAACTCGACGATTACACGTCTATTTAAAGAACCAATAGCCGATTATAAGGACAGTTTGCGTATGGACAGCAGCAACTTTAAGGAGTAAATGGGTCGTGCATTTTCTCTCATAAAAAGAACCGAGAATGTAGCGGATCAGAGTTTTCTTCGAGACCATAATGAGGCCAATTCATCCTAGTGTGTGCCAATTTGGCCAAAAGGCAGCAAAATAGCAAGGCTGCACGTAACGAGTTTAGCTCAAACATCGTAACTGTACACGCGTTGACCGTATTGCTGTAGGCAGTGAAGATTCTTTTGTTCCAGTCAGGAGAGGGCCCATCCCCCACGGGACGCGTAAGAGGAAAGGGAAGCTAAGTAGCCCGCGCAGATGTATGTTCGTAACTTTGCCAGTATATATAAGGTCGAATTAGAGGCACGGAATATTGTCGAGCATTACTTGCACGATCTCGCGCATCCTCTGTCCTCGTGGACAACTTAAAACTAAAGAGAGAAAGAGGTTAATCAAGAGAATATCACAAATACGACCATTACAAGGTAAGTGGGTGTTAGAGGTGCTAAGCTATTTTCTCAGGTTTAAACCTTACATACCGGTCAAGTAAAGCAAAACAAAAGCTGATGAAATTCTAATGCTTCACTAACTTGTACAATCTTGTAATTTCTATATGAAACATAGACTTATTATGTTGCATGGTTTGTTTGTTGCTACCGTCGTCGACTCGGTGGAATAGAATTGAAATAGGCGAAGCATACGATGGTTCTTATGTCTGGTAATTATCGTACGAAACAAAATGAGACCACGCGTTACTTGGTACTGGAGCGTAATGGTGATATGCGAAAAGACTATGGTTAAATGTATGAAATTAATGATGGCCTCTTGCATAAAACTACTTTTTCGCTGAGAGTGCGTAGAACGGAAAAATAGTGCAATGGACTTGTTTTTGTAGATTGCCTAATACAAAGTGTTCAACAGAACACCATCTGAATGTTTCTAAAGCAGCTGTGTGCTAATAGAAGTTCTCACTAGCTCCATTGGAGAGTGATCTATTTTGTTGAGCAAGACTACTACTTTGGTTGCAAATCGTTGATAGGCAACTAACTAGGCAAGCGTTTCCATTCTATTAGAAATATGTTAGCCGAAGTTTATGTTGTAATCATCATGAGGTCAATTGCAAGTAAACGAGATGTATTTATTGAACGTTATATTATTTACTCAATATAGAAAACCTTGAACTTTATGTTATTGAAGAATAATTTAAGCTACACCCCTGACATTCATTATGTACTGCTCGGCTTACACATATACATTTTTTTTTTTTTATAGAACTTCGCTTCTAAATGCATCAGACATTATTCATAAAATTGCGAGGTGCCAAAATAATGTCTCGTAATACTCGTTTAGTTCAAACCAGCTGACAATTCAGTAAACCGAAAGGGATCAATCTGGATCAAACGAGAAGTTGATTCAAACCGTGAATGTCCGACGATTATCCGGCTCAGAAACCTTCAGAACGTATTCTGATATTCTATTGTAATGGGCAGTGTCTCTCCTAGCATAATATAGTTGCCTTTAGTTCGTTCGATAAAATCGATATCTGTCGAATTTTAGGGAGTGCTCGGAGGAAAATGGCCGCTTCCAGGTCTCTATTCGCTCTTATACTGTTGGCTATCGTCCTGGTAGAAACCGTATCGTGCGATAGTGATGTCAACTACCGAAAACCTCCTTTTAATGGAAGCATTTTCGGCAAGCGAAATAATGGCCTTGTGGCGGGGAGAGTCGCCGGTCAGGACGACCGGGGAGTTTGTGAGGTGACTATTTAATTTGCATTCGAATTTATTTATAATGGTGTTACATTTAGCCATTTTAGTTCAAAAAATACGTCTGATGACGTTATCTTTCTGTGGAGCATCTTTCAGCTTTGCGGTAAAGCTGAAATGAAATAAATGAATGATTAGTTTTTGATGGTAATAATATCTCGACCAGCAGAGTTGCCGATTTCGGCCTTGCTATCGAGCACACTTGCACTATACGATATTGGTATTAAAATGAAAGCAATTGAAAAGTAATGCCTTTTATAATACAAATGTGTCACACCAACGATTACCGCATCCTTTTGCAGGTTTTGCTCGACGCATGCGGGCAGCTCCTACAGAGCGTCATCGACCAACAAGGAGTATGATTGTGTGAAACAAACACGCAGGCACGCCCAAGAACCTTTGACTTACCCAGCGTCTGATCGTGGCCACATCACGGTGGTGGTATCTCTTGAAAAGCTATTTCTTAAACCCGCCTACTTCCACATAAGGGGCCTATAGCAATGTTTCCTTCATCAGGATATACTGAAAACGTCGTAACGTGTTTCCTTTGCAGATATTATTTAAACGTGGCTCACATATGACCATGCGGATGCCTTGTTTCGTAGCCGAGAACTGTTACCGAAGGCCGTGCTACTGCGTCTGGCCAAATCATGTATATATGAAGTCGTCGGCGACAATAACAGACACATCCAGTATTTTCTATTATTCGGTAACATACAACAAATGATGTGTGCTCAGTATGACGGAATAACAAAGATATGAATCGGCTTTCGAGCAAATATATCCTATGATAGAATAAATTAATTTTCCGCTGTCGCCTACCTGTCTATGGAAAAAGAATCATTATCACAGTGAGTCTTAATTACACGTAATAGGGATAGCAAGAGAACGGTCTTAAACAAAGTTTCGCCAGTTAGCGCGATAAATCACGCAGCGGCTGATACAGTGAATTCGCTGTACTTGAGAATAGAGTACAAAAGGAAAGTCCACGCTATAGTTAAATCATAACAATAACAAGATTAATACTTACGATTCCGATACGATCAGATGATTTGTTCCACAGATCATATATCTGAAAGATCGAATAGAAGGCCTGTTATAGGCAGTAGCCCAAAACCGACCGAACCGAAGACAAATTCAGGTAAACAGGATGCATCAATTCGACCTGTTCAACCGTGAGCGATCTTCGCCTGATCTTCACCACACTGCATTGACCGCAGTTGTCCTTTTGTGCACACGTTGCGATTCCGTTTTTGGCCTCTGATTATATCAGGAGTTTTCAAATCAGTGCCACAAGTTTGTAAAGAATACCGCATCGACGTTACTGTAAGCAGTATGAAATAGTACTAATACTACTTTAGCAGTCACTATTACCTTAAAGTATAAACACGCAATGGGCAAAAAACAAAAAAAGAAGCAGCGTAGACTTAAGCGTGAGCAATGGTTCATACCGATGCATCACAGATGCTTCGTAAAAGACGAGAAAACCGTACAGCTTAGCAGTAAGCAAAATTTATTGCATAAACAGATAGGACAGTAACAACTTGATTAATAAATCGCTCATCAGTAAGTACTTTTAGATAGGCTTGATTATCGTTGTGTGACGACGGTGGGCAGCAGAAGTATGTATGACCATAATACAGAAAATGATAAAACCGATACTAAGCGTATAGAGATAATAACAAATATAATGTAAGAGGTGTGTTTTTCGTAATTTGACTACATTTTAATAGCCAAGTTAGCGAGCAGCGAGTAAATGTATTTACGAAGCTGTTATGGGTTGATGGGCATTCAACGATATGCCGAAGCTCTCTTCAATGGGTCAACGTAAAACTCGGACACAATATATACAGAGTCCTCGCTTCATTTGCATCATCGTTCTTCTCAGCGATCAACCTTTATAGAAAATCTGGGCAACCCGCAGGAGCTGGATGCGTATTAAAGTTCCAATCGCAAACCAGTTGATCTTCATTGTATACTAGGCCAGCAGGACAATTGAGCTCGGTCAGGCGTATGCGTCCGGCGTCGTCGCACACGAAGAATTTCCGGCAAGATGCTGTGTGCGGAAGCGTGTGTTTCTCACAACGCTGGGGCCAGAGCGCTGCGCTTGTTGTTGGTAGTGCAGCAGTAGAGGTCGATATAGACTCCATTTCAGAGATGGTAGAATTATAATTAAGCGATGGAGCTAGGTCTCGGGGCGTAGTGCGCCCGTCCCTGCAATATGCAATTACACAAGTATGACGTTATTTGAAATAGATGAATGGGAAAATAGTACGATGAAAATGACATAGATTTTCTAACATGGTAAAGCTGGTTTTCGCCCCCTACATTGAAATCTATAAAAGTTTAGAGAAAAATATTCTTGAATTTATCGCTCAAGTCTTGAGAAAAACTATTGGCAATCACTTTAAAGAAAATGTTGATTTATATTAATAGACAGTTTAAAATTATATTTTTTTTTTGACTATAGTTAGCTCTGAACGCTTTATATAGAGAAGCGTGCTATGTCTATTTGACTCATGAATATACTGTACGCGTTTTTCGCCTTGCATAAATCACTTGTGGTGATAATGGTTATTACATACAGTGTAGTGCTCGTAAGTGCTGAGGATGTTTTACTAGTTTGACTAGCCCTTTCTCGGCTTTCGTTTCCATTGAGCTGGGCGCTAATGGCCGTAAGGAGTGGATATTTTACTTTGGTGTTGCAGAGTGCATTCGCATCGTCATTGTTAACTGCCCAGATCATAGCTCCACCGTAACCAGCCGACTTGATTAATTCCACCTATTTGAAGAAACAACGGCAAATGTCAATTATTAAATAAACAAAATCTCAGACAAACGCTTTTCACATGTTCTGTGACCAAATCTATTGTCCAAAATAAGATTTACATTCAAATACTCTAGTAGTTCTATTTCTAGTTTCTATTTCTAATTTCTATATCTAGTAGTTGATGCTACCTTATATTTAATGCCTTCCTCGTTATCGTAGCCGACCCATTGATCATCTCCGTAAGCGTACGGAACTTTTGCTTCGTTATCCCATGCACTAGTCCAATCCTTATTTGTCCGTAGAAGCTCGCATATCTGGAAAAGCATAGACAAAAATGGCGTGGCTTTTTCCATAAATTCGGTCCTATTTACGAGAGATAATAGTGACGGTTAGCAGAATGAGAATGACTTTGTGATACTGAGTCTGCGTTTTGGAATACATGATTTGCTAACAGCTTGTGTTTTGGTTACTTCTAAAATTTGCTTTTCAACTACTCTAGCTGTCTCAGCCTCGTGTTATGTATCAAGGCTCGTTTTGATGACACGTGGGAATGACACGCAAGCCGAAAGAAGACTGGATTCATTTTATGCTAAGAAAACTGCTTATTGCAGCTTAGTTTCGATGCAGTTAAAACGGCCCATAGTGCAGGGCTTTATAGGCGTACTGAAGTTTACATATTCTCACGAATTAGCGCAGACCCACCTCGAAATAGAAGAGCGTGCCTTCAGTTTGTGAGATGGGACCTTTTCTTCCGGGCCCTTGTGCTGGAGCTCCGATGTACGTTTTATTGCTATTAGCAAGAGTAAATGACCTTCCATAAAAAGCAAAGCCTAAAATGAGCTTCGAGCTAGGCGCCCCCCGGGCTTCCCATGCGATTAGAGCACCGGCCTTCAATTGACAGAGCCACAAATAATAAGATAAAGTTAATATATTATCTCGCGAATGAAGTACACCCTTGGTTTGTCTGTCTGTCTGTCTGATGAGCCGTATGTTTCATATAGTTATCCTGCTGATCTCATAAATGGCCTATTTCGTGCAGCACCGGTTCGTTCAGCAGCGATTCGCTGCTGAATCATTGAACGTAATCTACAAATGACATCTCAAAGGAATTAGTGCTGAAATCTTCGAGCTTACATACCACATTGAACAAGGTTAAGATGGCCGGATCAGATCTCCTTTTGTGAAGAAGGACATGATTGTCAACCGTTGGTTCCCAAGGCCCGTGAAGATCATAAGTCATCACGTGAATATAATCCACAATCTATAAAACAGACAGCTCACTTAGATATCTAGTTATGGAGTAGCGTGCATAATATATATACGGCTGTTACAAGCGAATCTTGTGGGCTTTGAAGCCGAATATCTTTTAAGCTATACGCCGCTAGAAAACGCGATTTAGGTGGTAAATACTCAGCTTCCATCAAGAAATTTCTGAGTAAAAAAAGGTTGAACTTGCTGCGAGAGAAATAAGTTCACAAAAGAAAACATCCTCAAATTTCAAGAGTGAACGCTCAGTGATCAAGTTGTTGTTCCTCGAAAGTCACAGCGCTGCAATAGTTCATCGAAGATTGGCCTTAAGTGAAAGCACAATACGTGAAGAGAGTGTGAAGACTAGGGAGGAGGTGAACAGGTGTCAGGACCCGAAGGACAAAAACGTATTGCCGCAGTCGAGGAAATTCTTTCACGAAAGCCGAATCTGGAGTCTATAAGCTCTGACAGCCAAAACCGACATATTACATGCAGTGTAGTACCGAATTATGATCCAACTATTGAAAGTGTGGAAATTGAGTAAAAAATAGGTTCCTTGCGAGTTGACTCCAGGCCGGTTGGAAATGTGTGTCGCGTATTCCACGTACAACTCGCGGAATTTTGATCTAAATTGATTTAAAAATCCGCCAGGAGGATACAGTTGCCATAGATGAGGCATGGTTACATAGACAGGACGTAAGGCGATGATAGTGCTTGCAGTGGAGATCAGACGCATCCGTTATAGCGAGCTCCTTGCCTTTAAACAGTGACTGCAGTCTGCTATCTTGGGTTACTCAAGAGACTCATCGACCGTTGGTCTGCGTGCATCAATTACTTCCTGGATTGAGCAAAGGAACATTCAACGTTGACCTCAATCCGCCTATCCCACCGATCTAATTCTGCGTGTGATTTCTGCGCTTTCCATGTGCTAAAATGGACAGCTGGTAGGCGAACGCTTCCCACTAACGATTTACCTCGAGGAGAAACTATAGATAGAGAGATTACGTATCAAAACCCGAATGGAAATTATACATAGAAGCTTTAGAATTTTACATAGAAGAAGAAGATTTAGCCACCCTTTTAAGAAGATTTAAGAAGAAGATTAGGCCACCTAGTTCAGAAATTATTAAATTTCAATGTCTACAGAGTTTGTTTATTATGGTGCAATAGATATTTTAAAAAAATCAATTCTATTTACCAATAGCCTGAAATTATAAATATTATAATTTCGTTTTCCTAATTACCTTGGATATTTCTGGAACGTTGTAGCCAATATCGACATTGACGATAGCTGGAACAGCCACAGTCAATAGTTTATCTTTGCCAATGGCTTTTCGAATAGCCTGTAACGTTGGTACGGACAAATCAGGACTAAAATTAAAGCCTCACATGTCATAATGCAGCGTTTACATTCTAAAAACGATCGCTACGCTGATGGTAATTACGTTGGCATTTTTCGTCAACAATTATTAGAATCAGAATGAACAAATTTATAATTACTACTGCCTACCAGACGACTTTAGAATGTAGTTGCACACTGTTTTTCAGGTCCGTTTGATGATTTAGCGATTCTTGTTTCAAGCTAAATTGATAGTTACTAATATTCATTTGTATGCGTTTTACCAATTATAATAACATACTATAATCCTTCAGTAGTCTTTAAATCTTCACGCGTTAATATTTGCTTCGTACCTTGAGTAAAAGTACGAAGTTTAATTTATCCATATATGGGTTACCGCCGACAGCGCCCGGGTACTCCCAGTCAAGATCGACCCCATCGAAGTCAAACTTTTGAATTACGGCGGCAACAGATGTGGCAAATATCCTACGTCCGGCATATGTAGAAGCCATTCTTGAGTATCGCTCAGACCTTTCATTCCAGCCGCCAATTGCGAACGAGACTTTCAAATCGCGCCTGACCTCTTTGAGGGCAACGAATTTTGCGATTCCCCCTGGAAGTTCGTCAGTAATAACGGTTATGTAGATAACTCCTATCTGTTTACTGGTGCATGCTTATAATGTTTGATGATAAGGTGAAGTTAAGCTGTAAATGAATAGAATGAAGGTGCACCAAAATAAATAATAGAGATCTAGTTCGCCTTTGGTGCAGTTAACCTATAATAAGATCATCTGATCTTTTTAAGAAACAAACAAATCAAATATTTTTGTCAAAAGGACCATTAGGTCAGGACGATCCGGACGCTCTGGTGAAATATCGAACATTAATTGTATTGAAAGACTACCAATTCATATTTGGCGTCTCGCTTTTTATACGACATAGCTACATTTATATAACCCTAACACCCGGTACGTTCTTACTGTGGTCGATGTCCAGGAATGGATCGAGATATTTCACCCTATTCGTCGATTCGTCAAGTCCCAGAAATGTGTAGATGACGTGAGTACATTTATCCACTGGGAGAGTCAATACATTTCCTGTGTATGGAGCTGCACGGTATCTAAATAAAAAAAACAGAATCAATTGTTCAGCACACCAGTGTGAAGCCATTATCTGTATCACATCGCTCATAAACAACAAGGCATATCAGAACCGACTAAACATCTGCCATTTACCGTTAAGACAGCAAAAGTGCTTGGCTTAGTGTTACATGCCTCGAACCTTGAAGATACGTTCCTGAACGATGAATCACGGCCTGATACATTCACGTGGTACTAACGAAAAATCGCACATTTATAAAAATTCCATTCATATTTGAGAAGAACCCTACAAAAATG
>NW_019213779.1:65293-74723 GCF_002532875.2 Varroa jacobsoni
TTAATAGTACTTTGAACGACCTTCTTAGAAGGTCAGTCCCCTTTATCACTAGAAAAATCTGCTAGCGTTTTCTTTAAAAGCAGCTGTCCGATTGAAGTTGCCTTGAAGTTGCGATTGAAGGCGCAAAATTACCATTTGATCAAAAGCTTTCAACGATCCTTGTAATCCATTAGTGGAAAAATACAAGTGTTATTTGTGCTTTTTTAAAAAAGCAGAAAAATCATTAATTGCATCGGATTCTCACTTACATATGTGCCACCAGGCTCTCTGTAATTTACGATGAAAGAGCAAATATGTCCGGCCATTATCACAGCATCGTTTGTACAAGAAAGTTATTGGCAATGCATTTGTGAGCGCTGCAAAGCTATCGATATCTGTAGACGTTTCAGAAAGGATGTAACATATGTTTTATGAGTTCTACATTCGGCACGATCGTTGAGCACCGACTCAGACGGCTGGGCCCTTTCAGCACAAGATCTCACGACAAGCTATTTCAAACATACTACGACTAAGAAAGCAACGCTGTACGATCATAGCCAGATATCTATATAATGTCAGACTGGGAACGTATTATCCACATAGTGGCACATTCGCCATAACTGGGGACCGCAGTGAGGAGCAGGAGATTGACTCATCAAAGTGCTCTTGAGAAATGAGTACTTGTTTCGATTATAAAAGCGTCTCATTCTGATTTTTTATAGATCGAATAGCCTGGACCTTGTAATTAGGTTTTTAAAGGTTATATATAGTAATATCTTTGGTTAGGCAGATTCATTATTAGTAAATATTGTGTTGTTTGGCTATGCTTCACAGCCCTCGTTGCGCCTAAACTTTGCAAGCTAGGTAAATGTATGTAATAATATATATCAGCAATATCAATTATACGTATCTTACAGAGGACATTTCACAAAGAGAGCTGTAAAAAGGGTGATGAGGTCTGGGTTGTCATGAATATGCGGCCATGGCTATTCCAATCACCGCATTGCTACGGCCTATGATTAACGTGAGGTTTCGTTGAGTCTGTTGGAGAAACCGCAGGTAAATCCCTTTCTAGTGAGGGCAAGTTCTTGATACTACACCAATGTGATTCCGAGAGTTTGTTCGCAGAATAGGAATAGCTAAAAGCTTTAAGAAAAAAACAAATGGTAAACAAAATATGAACATAAAATATGACCACAACCACAACTGTGTAGTTAGCATTACGAAGATAATGTCGTTGATGAAATATTAATCGCTCTAGAGAAAAGTATGTTACGACTGTTATTTATGTATATATATTTGAAAAAGATTTTTTAACAAGTACATTACTACTAGTAGTTCTATATTGCTTCAGAGGGCCCGCTCCTTCCAGTGGAAACCAACGTGTGGTTATGCCTGGTTTAAAAATTAGATGACTTTACGTGTTCCCAAATTTATTAAACAACCACGTTACCCGTACACTCCATGTAAGTACTCTGCTGCTATCTAAAATGGAGCCTGTATTATAATCGGAATTACATTATTTTTATCGGCATCCGGGTGTGAAAGCGTTTTGTTTGGGGCTAGGAATATTCACACGTAGGGCAGTAATTTACTCAAATGTGGCACGTTTAACGGTAGTCTTCCCTAATGAAACACCGATAAAATCAAAAAGACACAGCAACCTAAGTAGTACATTGGCTATAATTCTTGCTACGATACTTACACCGACCACGACTCCCAGTAACAGATGACAGGATATTTACCAGCAACACTTCCTGTAGCGCTGAGCGCCGAAACAACAGCGACAAGCAACATCAGCATTATTGTTAGACTATTGAATTTTTGTCCAAGCCTTGAAAGGATGCACGTTACTTTATGTTGTTGTTATCAGCACTTGTTATCTATTTGAATACACCCTCGTGGCCTTGTTGGATTCACCTGGATATCATACGTGGCACCCGAATGTGCTCGTTGATGGACTCTTCTAGTGATAGAGTCTACCAAGTGAAGTTCACCATAGGAGATTCGCAACTTATCCGCTGCCCTTCTTAGGTTAGCTCGATGATCGACGTTAATTAGCACGAGGGGTCATCGTACTGTGTAATTTATAGGGGACTATGAAGGCATCAGGGGGCGATAGTGTGTCGTCAACCGCAGCCCACCGCCGTTGTTCTTAATTATTTCTGTCGCAAACTAGTGCACTTATTAACGTCGAGTGAGTTAACCACTGATAGAGAGTAGCAAAGAAATCAATATGAGAGGGAATACAAGTCGTACCTGTGCTTTTTATACAACTAGCAGGAACGACTGGCTCTTTGCATAGAACTGAATGTACGAAAATGGTGTAATACTGCCGTTTAGCTGTGAAAGGGTTTTCTACTTAACAAGGTAAACTATGTTGAGGTTGAACAGCGAAGCAACTAAAAGAAATCCCATAAACCATAGTCCAGGCAGTTGCCAAAGCGTGGAAGATAAGGAATCGGCTGAAGGTTTAGCTGACCTCTGACTACAAGACTTACAGCGCAGAGCTGCAAGTAGGTAAACCCCTGTCGTAAATCGTGAGCTATTACTGTTGTAAATTAACGACTGCGATTGGTAAATGAGTGACAAATAGGTTTGTAAAAACAATTTACCTAGCCAAATTTAGCATTACATTGAGCCAATGTTTCAAATTAACATCACATCTTTGATTCAAACACACGTTTGCTGACTAAGTTTGCTAGGATCATCAATGATTCAATGGCTTTTTTTATTGTTATCCCCTAAGGTCTTCCTTAGCGATTTAGCTCACGGCGAATTCGTATGGGAAATAACAAGCTCCATAGCTGCTACTAACACAGAGTGCTACAAACTATAGAAACTTCTGAGAAAAATGAAAAAAAAATTCTCAAAGGGCCCTATTAAGATTCCTAACTTATTAATCACTCTCTAGTTACTTCGAAAATCAGATGGGAAGCAGTGCAGCAGACAATAAAAACGTTCATTTTAATTAAAACGTTGATTTTGCCGTTTGCATTTTTTCGGTAACTAATTTGCCTCGACCCCATAATCATAATCAGCATCGTCGTCATCACCATCGATACAAACGAGTGGTTACTTTGATCTCGGAACTTCAGTCTGTTCGGTACGGTTCTGGCCGCGGTGTTCGGAATGAGTAAACGACTTTATCAACGACTAGCTGAAGTTGATAAACTTATCTCACCCGTGTTGCCAAGTGCTGGGAGACCCCGCTTTAGTGGATCCCACTCCGCAGACAGGTATATTATGACACAGTTCTTTGGATCAGGGTCGTCCTTTATGTCTTTTCCATCCCGGCACCTGATCTGTAAAATGTACTTCCCATTGAATATGGAACGAAACAAAATCTCGAAGCATAGGACTGGGAAATCTTCAACACGGCGCACAATCTTTCCATCGTCCTCGTACGAGATCGTTATGCAACGGATGACAGCTGATTCCGGATATCCAAGAGTTAAAACCAATGTTTCAATGTGTCCCTCCTTGAACGTCACGGATGTTCCGTCACCGTAGATTAACTTCACAGTGATAGAAGATCGCTGCTGACTTCGGCGTTGAAGGAGGCGCTCTCGAAAATTAACTGAGAAGCAAATACTGACTTCTCGAAAATAGACCCTGAACAGCTCGCGAACGTGTGGGGTCATTACTAAACCGTTTAGACGATTACCCTGCATCGCCCACAGGTCAATTAATTTCTGTCGGCTCTCAGCCGAGGCCAAATTAGGCATCTTACTTCCAGGTTTGATAGAGTTGCAGAGCATTTCACAGATGGCTTGCTGTGGAAGATCACGCTATTGTTATTACCTTTAGCTGATTTACACTGCTCATGGGCCCTGCAATACTATGCACTTGTGTAAAGCGGCTCAATACGACTACAAATAAAGCTACCGCTATCGTAAACGCCATATCAGCAAAGCGAGCTAATCTGATCTTTATTTATTCGTATGAAGCTGTGGCGAAGCTGGAAACATCACGCTTGTGCTTGAGCGGACCACTGCCGTGTCAGGTCTCCGTCTTCCTAGGCCTGAAATGACATACGCCCCTAGGATGGCTTTTATGGTGCAGAGACAATCGTTATGATTGCTTTAGTTAGTAAAATATAGTGTATTTTAAAACGCGCGCTTTGATTATTATGGACAGTCTTTTATTATGGACGGGTTTATTATACAGGAGCTCTTGTAGCTCGGTAGTCCTGATCTAATATATCGCTTTTATATGACCCCTGGAATCGACTTGCCACAGATTGGACAATATCTAGAGGTTCAGAGGCTTAACAAAGCTCCATCGATGTAGCCTTGTTACAGAATCACTAGATGAAATACTTGTCTCATCTGGCGCGTGAATATATTTACAGCCTTAGATGACTGCCTTAATACTAGTTACGTTTTTAGGAAAGACGTGGGACTAAACCGAATTCTCGGCCTGGAATAAGCTGATAATAAAATACACATCAAATGGCATTCGAAGGCTTTCCTGCCACGATAGGCGAATGAATATTATCGAGGCAATGAAGTGCAGCATGAACTAAGTTTCGAATGCTAGCCCAGGTAGTGCTTTCTTTTTTGTGGCCTATTTCCTATACGACAGCCTCGCTATACGACAGAGATACAGTTCAGCTGAATGGACGACTGAGCCGCGCAAATTCGATCGGGAGATCCTAGGTAAAAAACATGAATACAAAAAAAAACTCGCACCTAGCGTTTTACTTCGTTCGCTTATCTGTCATAAAACTGGATAATTCAACTCGATATCTTAAGTTTTTATTACTGAAACGAGTCTTCTAGCCAGAGAAGCTTCGTGATGAGACTATTTTTCCAAAAAAAGCTACGAAAGTGTTAACGACGTAGCTTTTTTTCGTAATTACACGGTAACGTTTTTTACTCGTAACCTGGCAGCTCCGTCCCCTCTGGCTCACCGCATTATAGAAGAGGCTTAACGAAACCGATTCGGTTAAGAGTACGTGATGTAGTTACTCGAGACGGACGGGACAAATAGACAAATTACGTTGAATCGAATCGATCGTGTTTTTGGAAAAAAGGATACGTACGCTTTCTGAACCTGAGTCCCATCGCGATGCCATTAAATATACAATGTGGTCGAAGAAACGGAAGAAGATCTTTGTAAATGTGGTCTTTTCTTCACGTTCGATTTTTGCCAATGAACGCTTTGTATGTCTGGACCGAACGTATGGCAGGGTTGGCATTGTTGACGCTGTTGTTTTATTGGATGTCCACCACCTGATTGACGTTCCTTCTTCGCGGCTCTATTTTCATTTAACTTTACAACTTTGGTAACCTCTTTATAGAATAATTCGCACTCTCGGAACCAAGCACAAAATGCTGCCTTTCGCACCCTAGCAGCAGCTGTGTCCCGCGGGCAGGCTCTTATCGAATGACCTATCGTATTCGTGCGACCGCATATGACCTGACCACGCACGTCCAAACTTCCACCTTTATTACGTACAGTGGGCACATGAAACAAGGAATTGAAAGAATCAAGTCGTAGTTGACTGCACGATAGGGGGTGTAGTAAAATAAATTATTAATTCGAAGAGCAAGCGGCGTCTGGCTTTCTGTTTTTTAGACATTTCCTTTATTGCAGCGCTCTTCGTATTAGTTAACTACAAATGTACAGTTTGTCGCTACGGTAACTTGTTCTCTTCCCAACCGGAAGGCAAGTTATCAAAGTTACACGATAAATCCGTTCTTGGCAGAGAGTAGAAATATTGACTGTTAGCTTACGGGGTTGAGCTAGACCATTACTCGATTCGTTATTAGTAATGAATCATTCCAGATAGTTACAACTGGCAACTTTTGATGCTGTGATAATGTCGTCTTTGTTTTGGGTGTCACGGTACCTTGGACACTAATGATAGACATAATAATAACTGTTAGACGAGTTCTATGCTACGGATTTTGTTCGTTGCGATATCGTCACTGACCCGTCCACGAACTGGTGGAAGAAATATTTAACATAAAAAGACCAAGTTTGCACTTATTTGAATTTATCATTGCTAGCTGGGACGCCAGGAGAAGAAAAGGGCGCTTGTACGATTACCGACCATTCTATCTCAATTTGTCAACAGGAACATTATAAGACTTTTTTATTGGGTTATTGTAAACCGATTGTGCTTAGATTACTCGTGTCAAGTTCCGATTGCGCAATAAATTATTTTCAAAACTTCTTGAAATGCCTCACAGAATCAGTCCGAATCACGCCTACTTCTCATCGGGGGAGTTCTTCACGTGGAGGCCGAAGAGTGAGGCTCTAGAAATAAAAAGAGCAGCAGAAGCTGTTTTACCATCGAGTGCCGCTAATGACTTAGCGATCGCAAGCAGTGCGATGGACCCTACACTTAATTGGGTAAGTAGGGAACCTTCTGTGGGCCTTACTGCGCGAACACGACTGAAGAAACCACGAGTCGGCAGGTGCTTTGAAATCATTGAAACCTTAACAATTATCATTGCATAGAGTAGTCAGTTGGCAGGGAGACGTCACAAGCTTTAACTCAGAGCGGTACATTTAGGTTGAACAATCTAGAAGAGTTTGGGGCAGCACGATGCAGAATAATGAAGGAACGGCGCCCTTCAGTGGCTGTCAATGGCTGTAGGTAACTTCAGCGTGCGGTCTAGAAACTTACACGCTAATCGACACCTTAGTTATGTACCCCAGTTAATTGAAGCTGGTAAAACCAAAATATTGGCAGAATCCCGACATTTACGGCCCGAATGGCTATAACTTAGCCAAAAATAGGCAGGTAATACTCGAGCTGGGAACTGCATATCAACGATGTCAAGCAATGCTCTATTGCAGATGTGCTGAAAGACCTTTCCTGAAAAATTCAAGGAAGACCTCTGCACAGTAGCGTATAAGAGTATCAGAAATAAGATAAAAATCGCATAAAGATTCCCAACTTGCGAGGCCGCTCAAGGCTAGCTCCGACGACAATTCCACAGCTGAAATTCTCCAAATCTCAACCACTTCCAAGCAAATCAAAAGTAGAAAAACTTCTGGGCCGAATGGCGTCCCCCAAAAGTAGTGAATGAAGGTCCTCTTCAAGGAGAAACCAAGTTTTAGGCATGTAATTGGCTCGTAATTGTAGTCAATGCTAGATTGTGGTTCATACTTATTATCGACTGATGTTTTTTCGTATTGTGAATCCCCTAAAGGCTTACCTTACAATAGTCTGTAAACATTTAGTATTCGCCTACTTCTAGCAAAAGCGATAAAAGTACGATCATACCATATTTACGTGTTTTTCTTTGTAATTTACGTAAAGCGACTTCTTATATGAGCATTCTGCTGAACTTCTTCAGAATTATCGTGCGTTCTCTAACGGCAGAAATAGCATGTGTCAGTTTTACGTCCTAAACGAGATCTACTCCCAATTTAAGTAACGAACGGGCAGCTGAGGCCGGCTCTTCTTGCCCGTAAAGGTAGTACTAACAGGTGCGCTAATGAACCACTGACACAGGAGCATAACATAACACTATGGAATCAGCAGAAATTAAATGTTAATCGCTGCGATTCACCTCGCGCAGGCGTAAGGTCTATAACAATCGTGTATATAGATGAGCACCTACCATTATCTTTGCCACACTACTTCTATGAAGAATGAAGAAAAAATATTTTAAAAAAATCATCTTCTTTTTGCACACGCTATGCTTATTGTGATGGTCAAACCAAGACGTAAGAGGCTAGACTTCAGGATCTCAGTCAATCGATCTATTTGCTAATATAATGTTTATACGTGCCGATCATGTCGAAATTTGCGTTTTATGATCCACGTAATGTCTACTAGCTTTACTTGACGTGCAGGCGAGTATTAAAATTGTTTACAGTCTCCTTTAGGAAACGTTAAAAATATGAGTGTTCAGATATAGTATGTTAACGTGGTTTAATACTCATCTAGGAATACGCCTGACCGAGCCTATTGCAACTGTCTAGCAGGCCAACAGCCACCGTTATGTGATGTGCCGTTAATATCATTACCACGGATATTCCACCAAATCTGCTGATTGCAGAAACCTGTCAAATCGTTTAATGGACTTCGCAGAGCGTAAGAAAAGAGTTCTGGTGTTTAGCACAAAGCATATCATCTTACTGTTGGATGACAGTTTCTATTGTTGATGGTGACATTACTTAAAACAGACCCAAACAGAGAATATTAACAAGTAGCGCACGGCATGCTGGACCTAGAAGACACGCCCGATACACGCGTGCAGAACGCACCTGTACACTGCCCACACATCTGGAAACATGCTAATCATAGACGGGCATTGATGCGTTCCACTTTAGACGGACCGCAAACTACCAACAGACAGCTGGGATCTTAACCTGCAACGCGGCGACGAAAAATTACCTATTCTTAATGGATACGAATACAAGTTTTAATCTGCTATATTTAGTTTGAGTCATCCTAGAATTGAGTTAACCCAAACACAGCAGCTTATAATCATAGTTCCAATTTCCTAAAGTGAGCGATGCAAACTTTTATGACACTCGTTGTTACCATTCACGGTACTCGATGACAATAAACGAAGAGTTTCACGTGTCTCGATTCGGATATATTTACCCGAACGGTTCCCGTTCAGGCCAGCAAACTTTACCCGAACTGAGATAAATATGTCAAGACATAGTAGTCCCTCGATGGCCTTTATACTGTGTCGCAACGTACGTAAGAACATTATAGAACAGAAAGTCGTGTACATATATATACTTGCACAACAATAAGCTGCATAGCCTACTAAATGTGATTAGTTGTACCTGATGCTATCGCTGATGAATGTCCTTTTCACAATAACGGCAATAGACGTCCATTACATTATTATCAGAGAGCTTGCCATGTGATGAAAACATATCACGTCAGGGGTCGTTTTTTGACCGCCGAAGAAATGTGATGCCCAGCGTTACATAGGGGCGAGACGCCTTTACACGAAATCAGTCTCGTCTCAGTCTGATCGCATAAATACTAGTTAGTAACGAGCCGTATTTTACAGTAGCTAGCGGATAATATCAGTTAGTTCCAATATCGCTGTTCACAAATAACGTAAACATCGAGTAACGCTACACGATGCTGACGAAGATCAATTTATAGATGGCTTCTGTTGGATTTCATTTTGGGCAAAACAAGATAGATAATTGTTCAGACAGTTATGTCAAAATGTAACCCGGTGTACAGACTTCGTGTGTTGTAACGTATAAGCGACCAAGGGCACCCAGGTCTGATTTTTCAATGATTTTTTAGAAGACCGACGAAACAAAATATAGCAAAATATATAAAATTTCGAACAAATTCTGAAAAACGTCTGTGGATGTAGCTTTTACAGAGCTAGTTATTTTAGCCGCCGAAAGGCCTATTTCAAGTTTAATTTACTGCAATACGTGAGAAGGACGGGACTTGGATGTGGGCCATCGTCCAACAACTAGCCAAGATGTTTTAATTATATAT
>NW_019213780.1:0-57719 GCF_002532875.2 Varroa jacobsoni
CTGTAAAAATGCGATCGAACGATCTTCCAACCAAAATATGTTGATGTCTTCTTATTGTTTCGTACGACGCTACTGCATTATCTGTTAACTCAGTCTCGATGTCATGGCCAAGAAACAGAAATTGCTGATGATGTCTAGCCTCTGTTAGGAAAAGTGCAGCTTGAGATGACCTTGTGCGAGTTTATTGGCCTTTTTTTGGCTTCTTACCTTCTGCAACTTGGGCTTGGCAATCTACTGTGTCTGTAAGAACGATACTTACAGTCCTTTTATACGGCACTTAAGACTGTTCCCTCAGGCGGCCTGTTGCACCGGTTGTTGCGGTCCTCCATTGGTACTATTGCTGTTCGATGGTAGGTCAAAGGGTGGCGTCGCATTGTCAACATTGTCATCGAGATTATGCAGCCAATTAAATATCATCATATTACGCTCATATTTTGTTAGAGGTTTGCCCCGATCGCGTTCGACGTCCCGCGCTGTTAACGGTGTTTTCCGACCATCTGTCCGGCCCCCGGCTCCAACCGAAGTTGACGAAGTAAGCCGCAATTCGTCCTGTAAAAGTTTTTTGTTGTATAGAAAAAATAGATGACTTATAATATTATGAATATACGATTGCACAAAATAGGAAAGTAAAAAAAGGGGTTTATAAACATATCTTTTTGATCCAATGTGTTTTCAAGTAGCTTGACATTACTTTACTGATATGATAGCCAGATTCAACTTCATATGTGAATACCTCATAAAAACTAACCAGGACCAGTAAAAACATTGTGTATAAGTTTCCCACATTGTGGTTTAGTTTGGAGTGACTGGGTGCCATGGGTTCCTGTGGTGTAGTGGTTATCACATCCGCCTAACACGCGGAAGGTCCCAGGTTCGAGCCCTGGCAGGAACAACTTTTTGATCAAATGATATTTTTGACTACATTGTTTTCATACTTTGTATTTTGGAGACACCAATATGCAAAACTTGTTAAAAATTGTAGAAACGTGCCCTCTATAAAATTACCTAAAACCATGCGTCGGCCGGGAATCGAACCCGGGCCACCCGCGTGGCAGGCGAGTATTCTACCACTGAACCACCGACGCGATGCATGAACCATGGATTTGCAACTCCTTGTACTCGTACTTTACAATAGTATTGCACATTGTTTTATCGTGCTGCCTCTAGATTTCAACCGCGCGCGCACTGGGCTGCAGTGATTCGTCTGTTACCAAACTCGCCTGTGTCACTTATTTAGTATCATTGTGGAGTACAATTATTCTTTCGTACCACCTAGTCCTTTTTATTTACTTGTTTTACAGCTGTATTTAGAAAACCAGAGGGTACGAATAAATAAACCCTTGATGCACCGAGTAAAGGTCGATGGGATTGACCATCACGGGTTCGTGGCGCAATGGATAACGCGTCTGACTACGGATCAGAAGATTCCAGGTTCGAATCCTGGCGGACTCGATACCTTTTGTGCACGATTTATTCAATCGTGTAGTCACCCTTCCGCCAGCTCTGCGAGATCTTGCAAGCACCGTATATATTTTCATTGTTACTTTTTAGAATAAAATTTATTCTCTGTTAGAGCAAAACGCTCGTAATTAAGCCTTTAATTACTGGCCTTTATTCTTCCAAAACAAATTCAGCACTTCGCTTACGACAGAAACTACTTCGAAAAAAATCGTAATTCTCAGCGTTGCTTAACTTTGTTTTTATATCTCTTGTCTACATAAATATATATGATTAAACATTTATGAATGTATGGAAACTGGCGTTGTACTAGCATCGGTAAATCCATATTTTAAAATAAAAAATTACGAAATTACATGCGATTGAGTTGTCGTGATCACTGAGAGCCAAAATGTTTTCACCTTAGTGTCCTTGAAATAATGAAGTAATAATAACGTAGCTGTTAGTATGATTACATTGGTGTACGTTAATAGAATTAGATTGACTGTATTATCTTTAATCTGTTTGGAATTTAAATACAAAAAGTATTATTTAAAATTAAAAATATAGTGTCAGAAGTGGGATTCGAACCCACGCCCTCATAAGAGGACCAGAATGCTCGCACCCTTGTGTAGGGCAAGGATACCCTTGAGTCTGGCGCCTTAGACCACTCGGCCATCCTGACACACGGCAATCAGTCGACGTATACAGAAGGTGAACAGATCGGCCAGAACTATTTTCTGTGAGGTTCGGTTTCGTTTGTAAAATGAACATTCCAACACACATATTCGTTTTGTGTTTTGTGTCGCACCTAAAAGATACGAAGCACCAACGTATTGCGCGAGACCGTCGATTATTCAGCTCTTGTTTTGTACCAATGGAGTCAAACAATGCCTTCGAGCGATGTTGACTGATCTACGAGTTCGAGGATCCGCATAAAATTTATACTGGGTGTAACGCCTTACTTTTGCGTGCATATGGATTTATTTCAAACCACTGGTTTTACATTATTTATAATTATGTCAAGTATGTACTTCGAAATATTACGTGTCAAAGCTCATACAGCATAAAACGCAGTCGTATTTTTTTAAAGTAGAGTCAACATGAGAGAACTATAGACAGAGACATCAGATTTACTTCTATTTTATCTTAGCACTAGATGGGATCAACTAGTTTAACGCAAACAACTGCACGTAGCAGAGTCGTCTACTTGTATCCAGTAGTTTCTATTAAGTTAGAATACTCCATATCAACCTTTTTTCTTTTTCGAAAACAAAAAGATATGTAACATTGGCACACATTTTTCTTTTATTTATAATAACCATACGCTCAGTCTCGTTACACGTCGGGGATGGCAAAAAATGGAAATAACAATAAAAACTTTGGCGGGCGCGGCACTGCTGCCGTGGATGATCGGCACGAAGTGGTTCGCTTTCAAGGATGCCATCTTACATGCTGTGCTATCTGGATTGACGACAAGAGTTCGTCCGGACGCCGCTGCTGTTGATGCTATTGCAGTCTCTCTCTCTCTCTCTCATTTATTGCCACGGTCGAGTCCGCTGCTATCACTGCGCTCGTCACATAGCCTCAGCCGCGTTCTCCTCGGTTGCGGGTCGAGTGCGGGGGCTTGGACTGTTGTCGGAGCCATGCCAATACGAGGAAATAAACCAAAGCGCGCTGTGTATGCTGGCCTGTCTAAATCGTTGTCGCGGTCTTGTCATTCCTTCTGTTGGGAAAGCAGGCAGGCTGCTACTGCTGTTATTGAGAGACGAGACAATAGCTTTAACTTGCTCAAGTTGCGGGAGCGGCTGGCACATCGAGTAAGGTGACCTAATACCGACTACAAGTTCCACCGCCAGTCTGTTGGGTGCGGCCCATAGTCGGTACTATAACGCATATATAGGTAGGTTTCATGAGGAAGCTGATGGAGGAGCTGTCCGAAGGACTGATCAGCATTTCTCGTAGAGCAGCTTTCGTAGCAGCCCCGTGCAGAACCTGCCGGCAACACGGATCGCCCATGAGGCATGACGCTTGCGCGGCCGGTTCTCAGCGACTCCATCAAATGATATTAGGATGGCTAGGCTTAACTTTGTAGGGTCGAGCATCGGGGGTACTAGCATGTTTCACATGTTGGCGGTTTATTATCGATCGGGACTATCAGTGCGCTAAGCGCAGAACGAAGGGATGCTTGGCTGAAACTTCGGATCACAAAATAGATAGTAGTGGCAGAAAGATCCAAAAGAGACGCAGTATGAGATCGCGGTGGCGTTGATAGAGTCCGTGGGCGGCAGCGCTGAATTTAGATGAGTGACTTTTAGCATTGGGATGTAGTAAGCGGGTCGGGCAGAAATGTTGTAGGATAGCTGATCGTCATCTATAATGACGATGTAATAGGTCTAGCAAAGAGGGAAGGTGTTTGTGCATCATTGTGGTTGGTATGCCGGTGCTATTTCTGCAGATCAACCGGGAGGAGTCGTGCGCCGGGTGTGCCTATAAGTAGAATGTGAAGACAATATCTGCGAAGCAGTCGCCGCCGTGTCCTTGTTGGCTATTGCCACCGGGGTGGGTCGGCGTGCAATCAATAGTCCCCCAATGGACTAGATAAACGTACATAGCCCACAATAAACTGAGAGAGGACTGACGTATATTGTACTTGAGGACGGATGCATGCGTCAACACATTTCTCGAGTGAATTCCTATAGTCGTCTTTCCATCGACTTCAAGAAAAGTATGAGTATACACGTGTCAAAATTCTGAGGACCACGTCCTCAATCACAAAGTAGTTATCGCGGCCATTCACTCGTATCTGTTCGTAAGGGTGGCTAGAGGGCTAGACTTCAAATTGTATGCAAGCAATTTTATTACAATAGAATTGTGGTATAGAATAATTTCCATATCCCACAAAATAAAGCTAACGATAGCGCCAAAACTGTCAAAACCTAGTAGGATGACCGACTTTCCTGGACCGCTGTTTCATACAAAAGCTTGAAGTAGTGATATTATATAATTTTAAATTCGTAAAAATATTTACAATTTAGTTGTTTGGAAGTAAAACTGTTTGATCAGTTTATCATTGTTATTGATAAACGTATTTATGATAGTATCCACTTAATAGTTACAGATTCAGTTACCGCTATAATGAGTTATAAAATGTAGCAGTAATTAAAAAACGAGTATTTTGCAGAAACTGAGATCGTAAGCATAAAATGACTTGCGCAGTCGACAGGATTCGAACCTGTGCGGGGAGACCCCAACAGATTTCTAGTCTGTCGCCTTAACCGCTCGGCCACGACTGCTGCGGCGAAATAACACTTGCTTCACATAAAAAAAGCAGAGTTCTGCTGTTATCTAAGGATATTTTGTTATTCGAACTATAAGACCGCTTCTTTATTCGATATGCAATAGAGAAAATTAGCAGGTTATAGGCCGATAACCTTACTAAGTATGAGTGTATGGCCACCTTATCATATACGGCATATTTAAAATATTGTGAATTCAATCAAGTATCCGTCAAAACCACAAATAGACAACGATACGGCGCATAGCGAAAACAGCGAACCGAGGTCATTCCAAGTACCAAATCTTAACAATCACGCATTCATATGTTAGTGCTTTTCTGTTAATTGTTAGACGCATTTCTTTTCAGTGTCTCTATATAATAGATTAACAACTAAGAATAATATTAGGCTATCACAACGTATGAGTAAGCTTGTTCGCAAAAAGGAATAGTATCTTTTCAGATTTTTAAATTTGGTATACAAAAATTGCCAAGGCTCAATACGAAACCTAAGTAGGCCTAAAACATTCAATTTTTCGCAGCAGTCAACAAGGGAGATGTTGAAAGAATGTCCTTCAATAATCGAAACTTTACTCCTTGGAAATATATAGCTGCCACAACGGACAACCCGATTCAATATTAGCTAGTGAAATAGACGTTACAACGAACGCTGAAGATAGATCAAAGTAAGCGCCACTTTATAGTCTTGCAATAAACCTAACCTTTCAATGTAACCTTCTTTGCTGCTTCTGCTGCTATGCCTTCATGGTGTCGCGATGTGAGGGGAGTGAGGTATTTTAATAAATTAGCACAAGTTATAGTTTCCAGTAAATGAAAGAAAGAATGAATTATAAAACGGTGCTGAAGAGAGATTATAAACGGAGATAAAGCATATCCAATTCTTTCGTATTATTTGATGAGTAGAAGCTACAAAATACGTTAGAATAGAATTAATTTACCATATTTCCTTTAACTTTAACCTTTCCTTTAACTATGTTTAAATTTAAAATAAAAAAATAGCAGCATACGAATCACAGAGTTTTTAGAAGAAAACTATTAGAAAATAGATATCCGAGGACGTAAGTTGTTTCAGTAACTTCGTCAAATATAAAACAGGACACATGTGAATGTACCTGAATGTCTCTCTTGAGGTCCTGCGGGCCGGTGGCTTGCAAGGCCTCACTGAGGTTGAGCTGACTTTTCGTAAGTCTTTCCAATGCCTTATAGGTCGACAAAAGTCTGCGGCGAATGTACATCTGACGGACCTTTTTGTTGACGGATTGTATAAGGTCGGTTGCCGTAAAACCTAGAAATGAAAGTCGTAGTTATAGCTCATTATTGGTTACAAGTAAGCAAACATTTCGTCGCAAAGCTAATTGTGCACCTATGAGTTATATAGAATGCTATAACAAATGGAAATTACCTTAATATATGTCGTGTGTGATAATGTTATACGTGTTAAGGATGATATACGCACTCGCATGCTGAACGTCCCAGGAACGTACCCAAAATATTCCCGTAATTGTTACATACATGGTGATATGTGGCGATATAATGCAATAATATAGTATGTGCGGCAATATTAATACAAACGTATGTTCGGGGATTGGTGTAACACGAGAAGGCAAAACACGAGATGCAGAACGCACATGCCGGTCATCTTAATGGAGCGATAATTAACTGTTTCATAAGATTTATAATTACGTAGAACTATTGATAGCACCCTATAATCAACGTTTCGGAGCTTCCCTCAATATTTTGTTTTAGTATCGTCAAACATGTTCCGGTATAATTGTGATGTATTGGTCTTAGTATATATACATAGCAAATAAAAAATATCGGCCTAATAGAGCAAATGGTTTGGAGGTGCGGGGTATCGATCCCCGTACCTCTCGCATGCTAAGCGAGCGCTCTACCATCTGAGCTACACCCCCTAGATGTAGACCACCGCGATAATTTAAACATTTGACTTCAGATTATAATATTCTTTACATATATTTGTATTGGCACCAGCCACTAATGGTTAAGAAGAATGCCCACGTCCTCCTTCATCACATTCCCTGTACTTTTCACAAACGTATAGGTTTATTATATTATATCTGGATACATTTTATATAAATCTATGTGTATATTAATTAAACGGGATTGTGTTTAAAAAGTGAAACTTCTTCACTTTGGTAATGGATTGTCTATTTGCGTCAGATATACAATATCTCTGAATACAATATACTGTATATAATAACCCATACGAACATAAAATTTAGGGCAGGCGACGCTGGTACAGGTTATAGAAGCACACCAAAAACAACTCCCCGTTTTATTTTTCTCTAACCACCTCAGTGCATGCGTGGCTCGTTGGTCTAGGGGTATGATTCTCGCTTAGGGTGCGAGAGGTCCCGGGTTCAAATCCCGGACGAGCCCGAGTTTATTTTTCTGCTATTGCACGGATCTAATTTTATCTAACCAAGTTATTGCATAATTTTCAACACTTCACGATTAGTATTATTATTCGGCACTGTCGAGTCCACTATATTATAAACTGATGGCGTAATAAAATTCTGATAGCGGTACGAGAATCCTTTTTTTCACAGTGTATCTTTGGTTCTCTTAAAAAGATGAAAGTTCATTCCACTTGCAGGAGACCGGGCTGGCTAGCGAGTGTACGCATAGCTGTAGTGTAGGGAATGTAGTGGGAATAATCAGGGCTGTGTGTGTGAAAGGACCTAGAAGAAAAGAGCGTCGAGATCGTGTGACATTCAACGTTGTAACGCGTATGTTAGTAAGTCAGAGCGGTCTTAAACTGAACGGTTAACGGGGCGGCCTATAGGGTCATATCATTTGAATGGGAAAGAAAGAATAGCGAATAAAACTAAATAACTTCTACAAAAGTTTCGTGAGTTTTGGTTACGTGATAAGCGGGTTGACGCAAAAAGCAGCGACGGGACTCTTCTTGGCTATAGTTGTAAAAGGAAGAATCGTGCATGACTACTCTTTCGATATCATATGAACAGCCATTTCATCGCGGTGACCATTACCGCCGCATGGAGACATATCAGTGTAAAAATTCTATGCAGCGCCTGGCACGGCTTTTGAAACCCAGTAACATATGGGGAGACCTTGAGGGTTTTTTTTTTACTGTAGGTGACTGTAATTCATCGATTCTCTTCGTTAGTGGCAATGTTGTTGCCATTTATAATTGATAGGTGCTGACAAGGTGCGAATGATCGGACGTTTTGTACATAGCAAACAACCTCACATGAAGTAACTTTCTCATTTACATAAATAATCTAATATATTTAGTCTGTGTGGAACTGTTATTGTGTGATCAGCAAACAAAGATTAATCGCCAAACCCTTTTTCGTTGGATTAAAATTCTCGCTTGCCGTCTATTTTCCTGTGAGTATACTCCAGGGACACATGTTTTGTACATTTGCATTTCGTCGCGTATGTTGCATAGCGTTTATCGATGTCGAAATTTTCCCAAACGACGACTGGCCTATTCGGTCAGAGGCCTTAAGCAATCGCGCTAATAAATTATATTCGTATCGAAGAACCGCGATTGAGGCACATAGTTATACATGTTTTAGCGTATAGTCCAGATAGACGATAATCGTGGCCGCAGTCGTAGGCCTGACAGAAAGACGATAAACCGTTGAGTAGCATTTTGACTGGTTACAGACACAATCACTGTACAACAACTGTTCGATCTGATATATAGTTACCAGGAATGTTTCCCGACCCACATCGAGCAGAGGGTGAAGGCAGTTGGCTTGCGGATTGAGCCGAGTGCATATCTCCTACGGCCACCCACGTGCTACACGAACGAGACACGCAATCTAGTTGACGATTCATAGGCACCTGTATCCAGACGACAGGAAGCGCACGAATACGAGGCCATGTGTGTGCGAGGATTGTGATCAGACGCAAAGGGAAAAAACGTACGCGTGACGTTACATCGCTTGTTACTTCTCTTTATAAACCTGCTAAGAAAAAGACTTACTCTTCTGAATGTGTGGACTCGTTATAAAGAAAGAAGAATAAGAATTTGTATGGTAGTGCGAATAATTTGTAAAACAAATAGATACTGGCAGGCAAAGTAAGCCAATTAGATACAAGGTAAATTTAGTTTCTAATAATAATTATATTTTTCTCAGGGATATGTTTGTTTGGTTACTTTCAACGATCAGTATCTGTTCGATGCTAAAAAGATCAAGCGTATGTCTATACACAGATTTCCTCTTATATGTCTATTAAAAACGGTTATAAATTAAGCCTGTCCATGGCTGGATTTTTGGCTCACCACTTTGGATGCTATAATAAATCGAAATATTTTTTAACGGAACGAAATTAATACGTAGCTAATAATAAAACGGTGTTTATAAATATTTAGATAATGGAAACAATCACTAATTAGGCCTACATACTTCAAGATTAGTCCATGGAGTATCATTGTGAGCTTCATTCGCGATCAGCTCTTCCGAGACGGTGTTTCGTAATGGGTCAGGTGGATCTAGATCAAAAACGTGTGAAATGTCTCCTGTTGAGAAGCTTTTCATCAGTCCCCCTAAAACAGTTGACGACAAAAGTGAGCAATTGCGGATGACGTCTGACTCCTCTTCAAACAAGGTGCAGGGATCATGCGCGGAAGATCCCCCGTAGCTTTCCGCAGGAACCTGTTGACACCACATGAATCTTATCTATTAAACATAGTTACTGAAATGAATTGGCAAATAGATGGAGCAGAAATTGCGATCATTTTGTCCCAGTGTACTTACTGCGTTTCTATTGCATATCATTTCATCGTACTAGCACAAAATCTAGAAGATTTACAGCACAGTATATCTATGTACACCTAAAGAAATGCTTATAAAATAATTCTAGATAAATACAGATTGTATAGAAAACGACACCTATTTTATGATTTGATGTAGCTTATTAATTCAATCCTATATGCGTTTATCAGTGTTAAATACCGGCCCTTTTCATGTAGCTTGCGAATATGATTTTGTTGTACAATGTTTCTGGGACTCGAATGATACGGAGCGTTCAGTAATATATATATATACACTTTTAACGACGATGGATCACATAAATATGCTAGTCAGTATCTTATGTTCAGATTGGCCGTTTTCTCTTATTGAGTTAAGGTAAAATTCGCAGTAGGGTAGAGAATTCTCGTTAGTAGAAAGCCACTATTAGGAATACAAACTGGTCCTTCCTCGCAAAAAGAGTCTCAAACGAATCTCCAGGTAGCGGCTTTCTGTTCAATGTAAATAGCTTTTATTTTGAGTACACGCTTCCAATAGGTTACAACATTGTTTTAAAAGCTATTGCTGAATAACAGGCTGCAGCAACCATGCTAGCTACCTGCTGCCGCTCACAACCTGTATGAAAAACGGATGTTACAATTCTTCCTAAACCTTAAAGCATGCAAAGGGCAAGTTTCTCATACAAATGTTCTTGCGCCTCCCCTCCGCCGCCTCTAATCGAACTTTATGTATCCATAAGACATCTGACGATTAGTAGAATTAACGTTACACAGCCGCTAACTCACTTGCAGCAAGCTATTTCTAGCGGGGCATCTGTTGTGCAGTGCTGATGTTGATCTACGATAATCTGCTGCTAGGCCTCCCTGGCCGGTGCACATCGTGGCGGAGACCGACAATGAGGACAACGTTGCGTCATGGACTTGTATGAGGGGAGCAGCGGTACATTCGTTCTCGAGGTCGGCAACGGCGTTGTTGGACGTGCCTTTAACAGATGGCGGCTGTCCAGCAGCCATGAGGGTAATGAATCCGGGTCCGTCGCCGGCCGCGATTCCTAGGGCGTGACTGCAACAGGCGTTAAGGCCCGCCCCAGCAGGTGTTAGGTCGAAGAATGTCGAGGCACCTGTATAAACACTACCGCTAGTGGCACAACCTTGGCTAGCGAAGGATGAAGTCAATCCACAGCGGACGATGCGGTTTATCTCCGAGCCGCAACTGGAAATATTATAATTTTAAATTATCATTGTTGTGGAGCAGTATAATAACAAGGCTCAATTTTCTAAACGAGTGCTTTTAACAATGTACACGTAGTCCATAGTGTTTTGCGAGCTATAGGACATTTGTGAAGGTTCTTTTAGCATTTGCAACTTTCATAGAAAATAATGTAACACAACAGAATCTGAACCAATTCGTCATACTACACGAAGACATCATTTTTTGTGCATGCCTCCATAATGCGTGTGTGTCTACCTCAGTTGTAGCTAAATAAAAATCATACAATTTGTTATAAGTCCAAAACTCTAGTCCGGCTTTTATCGGCAGATGATTTCAATACTAATGTTATGTATACCACCGTTATTTAGCTAATCATTATTTATAACGGACTGAAAAACGTACCTGTTCAAGGTCTATTTGCTTTACAACAGTGCTAAGATACTAAAAAGCAGTTCAAGCTAGCGAAATCAAACCATAGGCGGATACTGCCCCTTATTTAAGGTTATTACAATTTAAATTTGCAGCTTCCGCTGGATGTTCGTATTGATCCATGATCGAAAAAACGATCACATGAGGCACGAGAAGGAAACATGACATCATGTAATAAAAGTTTTAAAGTGCAAAGAAAGATTTTTTGACTCCCTCTGAATGTTCAGCAGCTCGGAGACTTCAAATTGTAGAAGGTTTTTTGTTAGACTACAGTATTCGATGAAGAGAGATATGGACGCACTTACATGTAACAGGCGTTAAGCATTTTTCTATTCCTGTTAATAGCAGCGGCGAGTTCGGCCTTTGAAAAAACGTGCTACTGACCTTATGTAATAGTCATGGATACTTTTCGATCGACACATCTTGTACACCTTATTCTGTACAGCTTATGGGTGTGAAGAAACACATTTCTGTGCTAAATGAGCCAAATAATATTGAACCTGTGGCATGACTTAAAAAGATAGTCGAGTAGAGATCAATATTTAAATAATCATGACAAAATAACTAACGAGCAATTTTGAAACGAGATCAACGCGCGTCGCGAACGCCGACACACGTGTGAATGGGAACCCTGACAAAAGTTAAATATGGATAAACATATAAACGCATTTACAACCGAAATGCGTCCTAAATGTCTAAAATGAAAATGTTTGCTTTATACCGCCGGTTGCATAAAATGCAAATAATCGTTATTATCGCATAAACCGGTCAAAAAAATAGCACGATTTTGATGCAAAAACTACCTCGAAATGTTTCAATGATGTTTATCGTGAACGTATATACGAATACGTTGCATGACAACCCCGACAATTTCCCCTGCTCCACAGTATAATCCAGTCTTTCCTGGACTCGAAGACTGACTTACCTGGATAATGATAAAAGAGCGAGGTCGGTAGCGAATGTGTCGTGGACTGGCGAGTGAGGCATGCCACATTCGTTGGCCAGCCCCCTCCCCCGAAGGACGTAACTTCTTCTGACCCCTATACACGAGTGGATAGCTCTTTGTGCTTGAGTATATGACTTCTGCTGCAGTTGCCGTAACTGTTATTTGGACCACTATGTGCTGTGACGGCCCAACAGATGCTGCTGTTAATGCCGCTACAGATGTTGAAAGATTTTATCCTGGAGCTCGTACTGGCTGGAAGCCATTGCCTGTTGAACGAGCGTTGTTGCTGTTGATGTGGGATTATTTGTGTTCTTCGAGTTGTTTTGCTGCCATACTTGTTGTACCTGATGTTCTGTGGACGGTAAAGGCACTGAACCGGCGCAACGAGGTGGAAGCTGCAAATAGTCTGCTGCGACTGTTGAGGTCGGCCCGCAAGCGGAAGTCTGCTCCATCTATTTGACGCCTTCGACGCTATGCGGGACTCCTGTTGCTTCGGGTGAGGATTGATGAGCAGGGACTTCAACGTCTCATTGCGTATCTTGCTACGGCAGCAAGATGTCATGAATAGTTTGGTGCTATAAATTTTCCCGTGGTTATTGTTCCTGGCCGTCGCTTCCTCGTTGCTATCGACGTAACCGTTGTAATCGAAGTTGGCTTTCGTTCTCGTGTGATAAGCAAATCGTTGCAAATGGGCTTGCTGCTTCTTCAGCTGTTCTTTATGTTGCTGCGGTGCCTGCGGCTGCTGAGGTCGTGCTGCCGAAGCGGGTGTTCTCTCCATCGTACGCGCGCGTCGAACGCGCTCCTTTGGTGTAGCGCGTCGACGGGCGCTTGTGGCATCCGCCGAGTGCGCTAACGGACGCGTCTCCTGTGCTGCCGGTTTACGAACCAGCAACCAGTGTTCCTTCCGACTTTGTCAGATGCTCTTATAGACTACAACGAAGAATAGAAATGTTTCTATTATTACTGTTGTCCTTCAACGGTCCCTGCATTATGACTCTGTTACTATTGGTACGCACTCCCCCAGAAACGTAGCTATTCTTGATCATTTGCATGTCTCTGTTTACACTCGTGACTGTGATGCCTCTTGTTGAATCAATTTAAATAGATCTGGTTGTTAAATTTGAGCTGGTATGTTTCTATAACAAAAAAAGGGACATTCTGCAATAGCGACGAAGGCCCAAGTAGCCTTTAATCACTTGACGGATTGTAACGTACTTTGTTATATCTGAATGTAGATAAATAGTGACTTCAACACATGCTAAGTACCTATTACCTAGGGGTTGCTGCTTAGAGATTGGACGCTTCAAATCTTTGTGCTCCCATAATTATGATGTGACTTAAATAGTTGTGCACGATATACTGAGGTTATTAATGATAAAACTTAGATAAATTTTGTTGTTGTTGCCTGGTTTCACTGTTAACTTGTTCTAATAACCAATAGAACATTAAGTGCGTACATTATAGATAACGTGATTTGCAGAATATGTAAAATATTTGTTTCTGCTGTCACATGTGGTTCGCTTAAGACCTTGATATATAGTACTGTGGAATTACTTAACTAACGCCCCTCATTTTATGAATCCGTGGGTTGCACTGCTAAGCCGAACAAATCATCGAAATCGATCGACGGATCGGCCGATTCGCTGCCAGCCAACACGAGTAGTTAATTATTCACTGTTATTTGAATTTTAATACGGACGCCCTGCGGACGGTCACTCTGAGTGACGCCATCATTTCCAATTAGAGCTTCTTGCACCGTAGTAGTATGCACGCTTATAGAGTGCCCCTTTTTCTACAGGTTTGCTTTTGAGTCATGAGCAGAATACGACTTTCACGAGATTTAAATAAGGAAAAGAATATTTTCTTGGGAAAAGTTAGGATGCAAAAGATACATACGTAATAGGCTCATGTGTTGCTCAGTGTCATACTAGGAAACTAGCCCACTTAATTGGATTGGATGATACCAGTTAAATAGTTTCAAGTATCCGGCTGATTGTGCTCTCCGTATATAAACCAGCTGAAGACCGCTTGCATAATCGCAGCCTATATATTAAATTTTATCGTATTTACGGGGCCTGGAAAACATAGTCACTTCTAAAATTATAAGGTTGATCATAAAAGCCTAGTAATATTTTGTTTTATTTCTTGGAAGGTTGATGCAACTTCTAACCTACCGCGAATGTATACCGCTTTTTTGCTTAGGTATTACCTACAAAATTTTACATTTAATGAAAACCTAATTTTCTTATTGAGCTACATATTTCAATAGCACAACAAATGCTCAACAGTGTTTATCTTTTTCGAAACTTATCTTAGTTCGCTTTAAGCAATATAATCTACACAAGTAAAAGAAACTTAACGCCCAACGTGGAGCCGTGCAGTGGTAACACTCCTATATGAATAGTTAGTGGCGGTGACAAAATCTCCTCGGTTAAATGATCTCGTCTGGTTTCGTGGCATTGTGGTCTTTTTTTCGTGATATGCACATCTTGCGCCAAGGAGCCCAAGGCCGTCACACACACGAACACTGCTGCCAAAAACGCTTCTCTACTCAACGCTGAACGGGCACTGACGCGGCTTATTGGTATTACCAGTGCACTTCAGCCCTAGAGGGGCACGCTTGCAGACAGCGCCAGTTTTGAATAGCGAGCAGCGTATACCTGGATCAATGCACTTGGTCCGTAAAAAAGCCTACCATCTTCCAGCGAAGCAACTTTTCGTCCGGACCGCGTATAACGTTTTCACGAAGCACGATTGCTTTTGGCATGCGTCATCAGCAACACGAGCAGTAACGGAGCCAGGGTAATGACGTGGCTATAGCTAGCGACGGCGTGTTGCAGTGGGCGCAATTTGGCTTATGGTAAAATCACGGGTGTGATCCTGTGATGAAGCTATCTGACCTAACGAAGTATGTAAAGAGCTAAGATTAATAAAATAAAATCCCAAATAAACAAATCTACATACACAGTTCGTCTTTTGGTCCGTCACATCTCGAAAAAGTTCGATTTACCCTAGCGAAAAGACCTGAAGGGGCCCAACAGACAGGGAGCATATGGAACAAAGGGTTTGTAACAATAGCGAATCGTGATGGAGGAGGAAAACGAATTAAGTGTTTTTTCTGCTGATATTATCGAGACGCAGTGTCAAGACGTCGGTGTAACTTGCAAAGGTTTTGAAAACCAAAGACAGGAAAGATCGATAATTAAAGGCTAGATCAAATACCGCGAAAGTAAATTCAAGTATAAGTCGGTAAGGGGTCTGTGCGATACGATACGGGTAACAAGTACAAGGAGATCTTTCTCTCTGGTAAACATACACTGACCAGTATGAAGCATCAGATTTCAGCATCGATAATTAAATTTTCGCCAAATGCAGTGGATTCGTTAATGAAGGAACTAAGAGAAGCGAAGAATATCAGCTGAAATATTTGAGGATGGAATAATTGAGGGGGGCAGTCGGAAGCAAAAGGAAAGCTAGTTGTAAATACTCATAGATCTTTGATGTGGGCATGCTGCTTATCCATTTGGGCCGTGAAAAGATGACCGTGTCCAAAAATATTTAAAATATTTCTATTTTATTTTCACACGTTGTGTACTTATTTAAGCACGATGGTCGACTCATTGTGGCTTTTATGATGGCTTTGACCGTTGGGGCAAAACCTATTCGTGCGTAATGATTACATTGAATACCCAATTACCGATTGGAAATGTTACAGCTGCGCTTGTAGTTTATAATTAGAAGCACTGTTTTGTTGAATAGTCAGCTTTCCTTGTATTATACAATTTATGAGGGAATGTCTACTATAATGTACATTTATAGCGCATGCACTCCTGCTGCAAAAACATCTGCATATATTATTTAGAAATTTTCGACGTCTTGATCTCAGAACCGGGCGAAGCTATGCGTAACTGTTTTAAAGGTAAGGGCACGTTCCAAACTTTTTGTAAGAAGTATTTCACATATATATATATATATATATGAGTAAACATAAGATCTTATTCGCCATATTTTTCTCTGCCAAAAAGCAATATAAAACTAGTTCGACTTCAGCTGAAACCTTATATCATCACCGGCCTTATGGAATTTGACAGCCGTAGCGTGCTCGTAATGTGGGGTAAAGACCAATACAAACACAAGGCCAACACATTTATAATGCACACACAACGGAGAGACGACGGCCCGCCAACGAACGTGCTTATCAAGTGGCCTTCGTAGTCATTGTAGTTGCGGGCCGTTAACAACATGTAGTCAACATGCTACATGTTGTTAACGGCCCGCTTGTTTGCTCAGTAAATACGTTGGATAAGTATGCAGTAATGCATGGCTAGAATCGGTCTAGTTTCGTCCCTTCGTAAGATATATACGCTGCTGACTACTGAAATCTACAGTTAAGAGACTGCCGTATACACAATACGCTAACACTTCTATTTTCGTTTGGATAGATTAAATGCATAACATTTGCTTACATGATCGCCAGGCTGTTGTTTTGCCAAGCCTTGATGAGGCTACATTCGGTCAAGCTGGAAGGCTGTCCGTCTGTCTGCTTGCTTTGTGGCCCTCAGTGGCTTAGCCTGACGAAAAAGTGCAGAGTGGTCTGCTTATCATTTTATAATATTGCGACCCGTTGTTCAACTAAAATGCACGCGATGGTATTCTCTCTGTTTCTAAGGTGAAAGATCAATGGGCCGACCGTAAAACATGAGTGCATTTGACGGTACAAAAGAACCGGCAAAATTTACGGACATAAATGGCGCCGATGAACGTTAGTGGGAGTATTAGTACCTATAATCGACATGTATCTGTGATAGATGCAAATTACGTTCTGATAGTTTGTTTTATTGCTCGTTAATGGTAGATTTGCATTTTACATAATGTAAATTTACCACCATAACATATCAAAACTTTATTCAAGTAAAATGTCTTCTACGTGTCTTAAGGGAGAAATTAGTGGTTCTCCTCTGTATTCTGTTATTCAACAAAAAAGAAGTGTACATTATCGATAATTATCCAAAGGAAATTTGAAAATTTAGTTGCGTCGGCCGGGAATCGAACCCGGGTCAACTGCTTGGAAGGCAGCTATGCTAGCCACTATACCACCGACGCGTTGTACTATCAACGCAGTTAGTAGAAAGTCAACGATCAGGCAGGCAAGCCGGAACGACAGCCATCGACTAATCGCTGTTGCCCTGCTTGAGAAAAAATAACCAAACGAGTAGTGCGCCATAAATATCAAATTGTATTGCTGCAAGTGGCTCCTATGTTATACGACGAGGTTCGACCTAGCTGCCGAAGTCTAGACGGTGGTGGCTATACAAAAGTTACATTAGCATCCTCACCACCAACAAAAAAGCCACGGCAATAACAACTTTGCCTGTACACTACCCGAGTAGAAGATAGCAAAGGTGTAATAGTGATATATAAGAATATATAGGGAATTATTTTGAGTGTTTTTTCTCACTATATTGAAAGCCCGAACTAGATAATAGATATTGACGCTAACCTGAGGCAATAAAGAATTATTCTTCATTTTTTTATACTTGATATTGTCGGATCTCATTCACTGTTATTACTGCTAGTATTGGATTCGTTTTGTGCGTCCAAAAAGGTAAAAATGTCACAACTACTGGAAGGTATAAATAAATCCTTGACCTTTTTAACTAATCTTTAATTTCTTTAAGTAAAAAAATTGTGTCGCTTCTGAGAAATAGTTAGTAATCGTGATAGTCATTGACCACAAATTTAAAAACCGCTTTTAGATTGATTTCTTTTTAAATCAATCTAAAAGAATCTTATCCAGCTTTATTCAGGGTATAACTACATGCAAGCCCAACTTAAATATGTTTTTTGGCGTCCACAAGGCCTTCCAGGCACCAGCGTCAATGTGAAGCAAAACTAATTTGTTGCTATATATTTTCTTTAAAGTATATCATTTGCCCTCTATCAGTGTAGAATTAGTGTATTGAATTCTCTACTTGGGAAACGCTGACTGCGATACTCATACTGAAGCATACTGTTTATGCAACTGAGCGGGCTTCTTTCGAGTCTAGAGATTTTCTTCCTAAATGATCCTTACTTGTCTCAGTAAATGAAACTCTTGTTGGAGTCAAACCCGTTATAGAACTATTAACATATGAACGACATGTAGTACCTTATCTGATATGTTCAGAACTTATTTAAATTTCTACTAATATTAGTGCATGATGTGAGCGACAAATAGCCCAAATATATTAAAAAACATGAAGCAGTCAGACTGCGAGGCCTTTTTTTTTTGAGCTTATGTATTAAAAGGGTCGAAGTTTAGGTCGCTAATTCATTTGTGCATCTAGTATACTGATTTCTGGCTCCTGTGTCAGTTATCAGTTTCAATCGATGTAGATTCGCTGTTATAGCTGGAAATTATATCATTAGAGTCATGATTCAGCGTCTGTTTAGCGGCTTCTGTATATACATACGAGACAGAGTGTAAGTCTCGTTCGAATCTCATTATCCATTGTTGAAGGTTCATGATAATGAGGGATTCAGTCGAAAAGCCCGTACCCTTCTATCCAAAGGCAAAACTGAGATGTTCGCTTCGAACAATTTGTTAGTCAGCAGGAACATTCTAAGCATCAATGTCATTGGCAATCCAGTGACAGTCGCTTTTAACTTTATACAGTAGGACTCCAGTACGAAATACGTTGCATTACATATATCTATTAAAGAGGTGATAACTGACAAAAGAGCTGCTTTTCACCTATGCGATTTCATATTATAAAGAACATCTTGTTCTCAATCACCTACCATTTGATAAGATTCAATACGTATCATATGCATCAGCTGAAGATGTTCCTATGCCATTGGCAAGCTGAACAGTTTGTATGACTCAATGATCAGATGTCTGGCCAGTGGCCTATCCCCAAAAAAATCATAAATTCGCTATCATTTGGAACATGGAAAAAGGTAATGGGTGTGTAATGTGCATCTTGGCCATTTTACAATGTTCCAAGACTGAGCTTTTTAAAACCGTATTCTGTTTGCTCTCTTTTGTGCCTAAGCCGTTCTAGAGCGCTTAAAGATTGCATCAGTAATGAAGCTCACAAGTACGTGAAACCGTCATATGCGCAGCTTTCCGTTAAAGAGAAATATCTTTAATTTTTAGCATTTCTCATTGGATCCTAACCTCATATTACCATTTTATTATCTTCAGTTATTACTCACCAGGCCTATCATAAATTTAGTACGTTCGGCTACCCGTCGACTATGAGCTTATTGTACGATACTATCAGGTCTAGCAACGTCCATTTTGTCGCTTGGGTCATGTGCAGATGGCATTTACAGCCTGGTTTCTACCAGGCAGCAAGCTGATCTTTTTGCCCTTTCGGTAGCCTCGCTTTAAATCTCCCTACAGCAATCGCCCTTACGACTAGCTCTGCTCATATTATATTAATTCGAATGATTTTGGAAAGGAAAAATGACATCCGTTTTCTGCTTGCTCAGACTCGGCAACTGGTCACGATGAAATATTTGTACAGAAAAAAAAAAAATAGCAATACTGGGCTATAGTAGAAAATAGCCGGCAGGCATGTATGTACCTCCGTTCACATTCATGCTATTAGTTTAGAATAAGGTAACGCTCATACTCTGGAGCATTTTTTTAAGCTGGTATCTAGCCAGCAATCTTTCGCCCATTTTGCGCGATATTTCCTTCGAATATACGGAACGTACAGCTGTACCTCCGTATATAGATAAGGTGTCACTGATGGCAGCGATTACAGGTCGGCTGCACAATCAGAAGCAAAGAAGAAGGATTTCTGCACATGGTACAGGATAACTTTCATCGAGAGGAAAGATCATAGCATCCAGGAGATGGTAATGCAGTTTGGTGCACTGCTGTCATAGCTAGTTGTCCTGGATCTACAAACGTGTATAGACGCACTAACCGGAAGGCGAATATATCTTTCGTACCAAGCCTAAAGAGCTTCATGCGACAAGATAACCTTTGTGGGATCTTCTGCACCATACGTTCTTCGCATATAAACATATCGTATGATGATATAGAAGTGAGCATGTCTGCACACAACTGGCGGCCACAGATCTGCTCAATAACAGACAATGCATATAGACCTACTATTGTGAAGGTGTTATCATTATTACTAATCATTTAGTAATGCTGTCACAAGGAGACATTAGCCTACCAAGATATAAAAAAGACGGATTTATTGTGTATTATACCCCAATTCCAAAAATAACTTGACATTTTTACTCTATTAGATAACAATCGGCTTTTAGAACAATCCAAGACCGTTTGCATCTGCTGCAATAGGTAACTAAAACGTAACATTTAACCCTTAGAACAATTTCAGACCGGCATTACGCCCCACCGAAATCGAAACAAATTGATCCAGCAAATATATTACTGTTATATGCACGCATAATATTTGCCTTAATATCACGATACTTAACGAGCATCTATCTTTCATAATGCTTGTAATAAAATGAAAAAACGTTGACAAGCGTGGGTCTGATAGTCGAATGTTGCTTCATCCTTTAAGCTTCTGGACTACTGCATATGCTATTTACAAAAGTGTACCAAGCATTGTTGTGTAAATCCTTGCGTCAATCTCGATTCGTCGTTCTTTTCGTTACAGGTTCGTTAGAAGTGTTTCGTTGTCTAGTAGCAGCGATGCGTTGGAAGAAATAGGCAATATATTGACGTGAAGTCCGGAAGTTCTTGTTTCCGCAATGAAAAAGATTCTTGTCCGTCTGAGTGGTCGACGCATATGAAGAATACAACACTCGAGAACAACTCGAAAAGTCGATAAGAAATCAGTGAGATGAGAGCTAGATTAAAGCTACCCTGGCAATCCTATAGCACAGGACAGATATGGTAACAATATCATCTGCCCAGAGAAGTTTAAATATGGCGGTCTTGCTAATGGAAAGTGGAAAGGAGGCTATCTTTAGCATAATAGCCTTTATCTCTACCAAGAGACCGTTACTTGCTACTCAGCAGCTCTCTGAAGAAAGGTGTTAAGCAATTTGCAGAGGCGTTATTTTAGCGCGCCTTCCTTAAAACTGTCGTGGTATAACTTGGCCTACGAGAACCTGTAAATCAGTTTAGTAATAATTATAACAATAAGTTACAGTGAATTTTGAAGACATGTGTTACGAAGTTTACCAAAGTCGTTTTTTATTTAGAATTAAAAAAAAAAAAAATTTAAATAACGTGTGGGTTCTCTCTAGATTCGTTTTATATAGATTCTTATTATACGAACCGTTACACTTGTGCGGCACTAAATGCGTGTGGCAGCCGATGCGATAATTCAAGACCAGAGAACTTAAATAGAATCTCGTGTGGGAAATTTTTGTTGATCATATACCACTGGTATCCGCGAGCTAAAAAAACTAAAACAAATGAAAACCTCAGGAAAGTTAAACATAATGCAGACAACTAGTGTAAAATAAATATGACCAATGTGTCCTTAAGCTTATAGAGTCTAACTTATTTTATTAGAAACTTAATAACCCTAAAAATTTGCATTGATATGATTTAGTAGTGCTATTGATGGTTTTTCAGAACTTACGTAATTTTCAGTCCGCTAAAATAGTCATCGTGCGATTGGTCTAAATCAGTTCAAAGGGCCCTTGCTTTCTTTTCTTACCGTTTCTTCCAAGCCTGGCCACATTCGCTGTTATCCATTGTTTGCTCATTATGCATCCAAATGTTATTATCTTCATTTTTTTTCTGTATTGTTTTACTTAAATCAACCGTCTTAGATACTAGAAGAACTTGCACTTAGCGATAAGAACTTTATGCAATTTGTCCGATCTGTTCGCACGTGTGAGATCACCCTTAAAGGGATACCTAGAATCGACTAACATAAAAGGTAGTGCGAACCTAAAATTTTTATTCATTGGACTGATCTATTGCAGAGGAATGATGCTGTTATGAACTTGTCTTTAACAAAGACGCCCAACCGTTGACTACATGATTACTGGACACTGCGGTTCACAATGCGGCTGAAGTTGCTTCTGATATTGATTACGGATACACCTCCGTCGTCCAGAAATGTCATGACTGTGAGATAGAGTAACTAATACAGTGATAGTACGACGTCAGATGACGTCGTCTGTTACGTTGTTCGCGAACGATTCGTCTGTCAAACACGGACGCACTCATGGATAAGATCATACATACAGACGTAACAAATTGAAACGGCAGTAGTGAAGGCAACGAAAAGGCGATTATTGTGGCGAAGGAGCAAGTCAAACATATCAGCGGTTAGATTGATGTAGGGGGATTCGTGGGGGGTTGGAATAGGCGCAACTGGGATAACGAACAAAGACAAGTGGAATAATCTTGTTGCTGGCCTTGCTGCAGCTACTCATCCCAGTGCATATTATTGGCTACTTTGGTCAAAGTGGTTATGACTCTGACCAAAGGAACTTTGTGTCGAATAAAATTATTGACTTGAGTACTCGTCGCAACTGGGTAGTATTTTACAGAAGCATTAACAGTGTGGTGCAAATAGCGTCAGCTCCTCCGGGAACTGCGACAATAGCTGATAAGATACCTAGTGAGGTTTCCGCGATAGCTTAGTGAGCAACGTATTTGCCTGCCAATTTGTCGTCTAGATTCAAATTCGGGCACAGACATACTTTGTTTCGTGCTGGGAGCTAGCTGTACGACGAAATGTCTAACGGCGATGCCGGACGTTAAAAACTCGTAAAGACGTAGAAGATAGAAGAGGAAAATAAGAGTGAAGAGGAGACAGTAAACAGAACTGGCATTCTAAAATTTTACCACCGATGGAGCACACATCAACGTAAGTTTCTCGATCCGACGACCTTTACCGATCTATTATTACTGCGAGTTCGGGATAGCCATTTAGAGCACACAACCTAAATTGTATTGGGAAAAGTTAATAAATTGAAGAAAGTTTTGGGCGGTTATTTTATTGTACCAGTGTATCAAAGATAAATCGTTACAAAGAATATTCTCCATAAAAATGTATAGTCCAAAATAAACTAATATGTTAGCTAAAGAGTTACTACTGATATATTAGAGAATGCAGTAGATACCAAATATAGATGCCAGTTACACCTGTATTAAAGTTTAGTTACATCTAGGCTAACTGTAGACCATCGTACATCGCAAAGCCACATGATTCGCGTGGCGCAAGAGAAATAGTTATTTGTGTAGAACTTATTTCAATGATAGTTATTTTTGCTTACGATGGGATCAACGCAATCTTTTTGTTACCTTGTGACAAATTGCGCTGCGTTTATCTGCAGTTATGATAACGATAATAATAGGTAAGTGTATTTTACAGATCAGTACGAAAATCTATTACAGATCAACATAAAAACCTGTTTGAATAGTTGTAGTGTGATATTGGTCCCTTTTGAGGACAAATTCCTAAAATGGGTAACGTTTCTTCGTTATGACCGTGAGGCGACTTTAACAAGCCTGTCAGTCGTGTGACATTTGACAACATCTGTACATTGGCCGTCAAAGCTTCGTTTAGGTTTTCCGAGCATTATTCTACACTACCAAAGCTCAAAAGGTATGTTAAGACTCTCATGTAGGTAACCATTTGCTTGCAACTTGCAATCGTATGGTTGTCAGAGCTTCGCTTTTTGTATGGCAACGGAAATACTTAGGGCGTATGTGCCCGAATCTACGGTCGAATGTAGAATGGGGCCTCAGCTAGTTCTTTCAAAGTGGCAAACATCCAGGTCTGTGATGAGACCCACTTATAAGCCAGCCACCTTACAGTAGCGAGGTTGTTTGAGCATTTTGGTGTCATCTTTAGAACATAGAGGCGCCTGTTTTGTTCGCTGAGACCGAACCTCCTAGCCCTGCTGCCTCTCAAACCGCTGGTTCCCTTGAATGGAGTCAGACGTTTGGGTATGCGTGCTTGGCCCTCCTAGACTTGAGCAACACAACGAGCTACTACTTTCCTGACCTAAGACTACACGCCGAAGCTAATGTGGAAGCGCTCTAATATCTGTTGTACAGTTTGCCCACCGGTCTTTCCGGAGAGGCAGAGCATATATGCGGCCTCAACTTGGACTCGCAAAGGCCGCAACAGTGCTATATTCCTTTTAATCCTGCAGAAGAGCCCGTCGACGAATACGCACTTAGAAACTTTTTTCTTGCTTCGAACATAAGGATAATGTCGCTCAGACAAAGGTCTGCCCCTTATATTCTTCCGAAGTCAACCATTACTTAACTTCATAGTGGATACAACCAGGAGCTTCGCATCCGACATAAATTCCTTGTTTCGGCCCACACAAATGCATTACATTCTGCTGCTGTTAGCTTAGACCCTTAATTTAGATTTCATTTTGTATAGGACAGCATATACAAATATCTGATCTACTACACAGACTGAGGACATTTGGGCCTCTGATATATTTCAGTGCGTTCAATCGTAGCATGCAAGCCTTACAAGTCGACAAAGTCACTATGAAGATACGATAACTTTATGTTCTCCAGGAGCGTCTTAAACTCGAATAGTATTCTTACATGCTTCAGCAAAGATCGTTTTTCGCGAACAAACGCGTACAGGTTTTCATCGCCCCCTTAAACCTGCGCATAATTTTCTCTTGCGTAAGATCGCGCCTTCTATGGAAACCGGTCGGACAGATAAGCCCTAAGCTTACCCACGCCGCTTCGCTCATACGGGATTCGAGGCAGTACTGAGCTGGATCTGCCACCAGCAATAAGGCCATAGACACCTATTGCTGACATCATAGATTGATCCACTTCTCGGAATTCAAATACTGAAAGTACAAGAAGTAATAGTTTGGCCGGTAACGTTATTTTTGCACACTTTATGTCAAACGACCATAAACCGTCGTCTTGCAGCTTAGCAGACTATTTCATCTACTCTCTATTTGACTACCTTCTTGGAGAGTTTGCTTTGCTTATCCGTCGCTGCCATAATTTGTAGTGACGACGCATAGATAACGGCATAGATTTATTCACTCTAAACCTCGTTCATCATATAACAATAGCGATGGAAGTACCTAAAACTTAATGTACGTATATGTATATATATATATATATCACAGAGGTAAAATAAAGACCCTCATACCCTCAAGAAACTTTTTACTTAGTCTGTGTAGTAATATTAGAACAATAGTAATAAATCAGTCCACTACGAGAGCTCTATATTGCGTACGCTTTCTACCATAGTTTTTACGCTTGTCATAAAAGAAACGGGGTAGCACGAATAATGGCCTGCCTTTAGTCCACACTCTGTGCACCCATCATTTGTTCCTCTTGTTGAGCGTCGAAGCCCTTTGACACTCAGGTTCTTGTTTCCCGATCTAATCCACACGAACTGCCTGTTTTGCCCCTATATTCCCACAGTACCATCGCCCCTTTCGCCATGGCACTATCTAGTGGACATTTTCAGCTCCACGCTAATATATTCATATGCCAGAACGACAAATGATACGCAGGGGAGACAGACACACGAGTGGAATCGTAAGCAATTTAATCATTGTCACTTAAAAATTACCACATTAATTATGGCAAAACGCATCGCTTCCAGAGATTATTACTACTCTTGATTCTACTATTTCTTCTGCATTTTGCTAGCATTATCGTATTTTTCCGGTGTGAAGATGCGAAGCCCAAATCCAGTCTCCGAATCTGTTGCTCCGTTTTTTTGTCACCACTCATCCATATGTAAAAAAAACTTCAGCTCTATGAATTGCTACTTCTTTATCGTCACTACGGTATTGACAACACTATCGAAGACGGCTATTAGCCTCACGGAGCACTGACACACCAAAAGGAATACCATGACACCCACCTGTTCCAATAGCTTACCCAGTTCCGACCCTTTATCGGGGCCACATTCTGGACCGATGGCCACTTCCAATGAGAGTCGACGGTTCGGTCGACGTCATAAAATCCGAAACCAATATTCACGTATAATCACCTGCTAACGCAGATTGCTCTATACCTGCATTGCAGTACCTACTATTGCAGTACCTGTCCACTCCTATGTATTAGCACGCACACAGTGGCTATCACCGACTTCTTGTTTCGCACTGCTTAACCCAGCTACAAGCACGGCGCGGCCTCGTACAAATGCACACTGTACAGCACAACACTTACTAGATTTTACCACTCCATGACATAAACTCCAGTGGACTGGTATCCCTTACTTCGGTTTCTGGGTCCCCGGGCTTACAACCATGCAACTGCCCAAATACGGTTTATTGATGCACATCATACAGCGCATACATGCAGAATGTCGCTGTACGCAGCTAACGTTTCTGTCTACTCCCCTTGGGGAGGCTTCTAGTTGAGGCCACTTGTTCTGACCTGCCGCTCATTAGCAGTGTCAGCGGCAGCAGACCGCTGCGCTCAGAAGCGGCAGCATCACTACAACCTCAGTTTGCCGCTCTTTATCATGCAGTCCTCGCTCTTTCGGAATTATATGTATAGCAAGCTATGACGACGACAACGGCGACACTGATGAAGTCCTGTGGCCTGGCGCCGTTTGCTGCGGCGGCGACATATGGCCGTATTCCCTTCGCCCTCTGTTTCGACGTCTTCCCCGCAAATCCTTCGGAGCTGCTTGAGCAGACGATCAGTGAAATGAAGAAGGGCCAAACCACGGAGAAGACTACATGTTTGTATCATAGATTTGCCGCTGTTCGGTGTTTGTGCCCGGCGTCGAGTGAATGGCGCATGCGCGTGTTCTCAGCGATCAGCTCAGCTCCCCGACACCCTTGCCAGCATGAGACCCCCCGGGTTTGTCTGCCTACTCTGAGTCGTAATGGCTCTCCCTTCTCATCCCCCTTGCGAGCCCGTGCTGTTCTATAGAGCCTGCCGAGATCAGAAGAGGGAAAACGGTAAAGACGGCCATTGAATTGTTGAACAGCGCAGCCATTGTTGAATACCCCCTTTCTTCTCTAATATCCTTATTGTGACGCAGGAGGAATGAAGAGGGCAGAAAGCAATGAAAGAAGCAATGGGGGTTTGGCGGAAAGACGAGGAAACCGTGTTTGCATCCTTTTCACGGCTTTTCATTTTGTCATATGCGCAATAACGATTAGGCCCCTAGTATTGCCTAACGTCAAGATTTAATCACTGCAAATGAGGAGAATGCCAAAATTGTTAAGTGGACAGATGGAAAGGAGAGAGGCCTTTCATTATGTTTTTTTATAATTTAGCGGCACCCGACGCTGTAGAAAGACGTTATGGGCTTCCAGTGGCTCTTCATTACTGGGCTTTTATAACCGTGTACGTTGCTTAGTGGAGAGCTGGAGCCAGCAGATGAAAACGTTTTTCGAAGGAACTTCATGAAAAATGACAGGTCACTACGAGTGGTGGTGAATTCAACGTGCTGAACGAATAGAGGATAACAAGGAATTTATGTAAAAGGATAGTCAGTCTTCTTAATGCTGTATGGGTTTGTTTCTGTGTGATGGACGGTTTTAACTATCAAAAATAACTTCCTTAAGAAGTATATGGTAGATAGGGCCGAATGGAGCATTATAAACCAGAATTAACTAGACAGTATTGTTAAAAACGACAGACTCCACGCGGCAAAGTAAACAGGTATATTGATCAAAGATTCTTTCATTTTCTAATCTATGTAGGCTCAGTACTTATTTTCAACATCAGTTAACGGCATCGGGCCAAACGAGGTTATATGGGCCAAGTCCCATGTAACTTCGTTTTCCTTTCAACTTAAGCTAATTTATATACGGCGGTTGTTTACAAATGTATAAAGAAAGCGAACCTCTATGAAAACTATTATTATATGGTTACTTAATATAGAATAGTGTAACTTCGTGGAAGTTAAATATACCGTGCCGCTGAAGAAGTTATTTTCATATTGTAACCTAACTCCAGTGAATATACATAAAAATAATATTAGAAACGATCACTATGCATGTGACATTTAGCCAATTTTTTCACACTGTTATTTGAATTAAGTTTAATTGGTTTTTGGGATAGTTATTTTAATGTCCAATTTCATAACTTGATTTCGCTCGTAAATTACTAAATCGTGGTTATAATAGCTGACATGATATAGAATGAGTCGGTTCTCTGCACCAAAATCTCTGCCAGTCGGGCTTAGTGAGTTTGCCTTGGAGGAAAGCTACTTAGAAACGCTGGATGTTGATAGCATCTCTTCTTATCAGTCTCAATCGCTGCTCTTAGATTTAAATACTATTATAAATTATATTATAATTGTTTAAGTGAAATTTAAAAGCAGAACAAAACATGGTCTAAATGTAACGTCCTAACCCAAAATCTAAATTGAGCGATTGCTGCACTAGCCATGTTGGGTTGGGTACGTCAGGCCATCGGAGATTAAGCAACGTCCAGTTCGGTAAATAATTGGAAGAAGGCATACTATAAATACTATTCGTCAACGAATCTAAGCCAACAATAGTGGTCTGCTTTTATAGGGTAAAAGCCTAGAAAATAACGCACTTTTCTTGAGTCAAATAATTGTCATTTATTAATTTCTTCATATATACTTATATATGTATTTGGTAATATTCAGGCCTCCTACGGTCTACCACTTGCTCACAGTTTTAATGCGGCTATGTAATGTAATTAATAAAAAAAAATTATCTAGACGTTTTTTGAAGTAAAAATATTAACACTGATTTCCAGTTATTTTGTATACTATATCTTACCATGGTTGGACACACCGTTTATCTAAAGGTAAGTTTTTATAAGTTGCCCTAATTAATTGTATTCTTGTTATTATTACTGTTTCATTTGAGATAAACTTAGACGCTCACATTGTTGAAAGCCGTGGCAGATCCTTGATCAAGAGTCAGAGAGCTTAATTCTGTGACTAATGTCCGATCTCTACTATTTGTCAAACGTGAAACCCTTTACTCAGCCATTCTCAACGAAAACCTTTTTCAGTTTGGTACACGCCATGATAGCCGTATTATATTCTGCCCAATATCGAATAATTTCACTGAAAGCCACCTCAAGTTTGAACCGAAAAGAGTAGTCAACCTCTTTCTCCCATTAGGACAGATTAAGTACCCCTCTCAAAAAATAAAAATAGGGCAATTAAAAGCATTTTTTTTTTCACTTATACCAGTTCCTGATAAGGTTACTATTTGATGTACAGCGTGCACCCAAGAATGGCGGGGCCTGTTATCTAATATCGTCCGCGTTTCTCGTATAAATAACATAAAAAGCGCAACATTAACAATAGTAAGAACAAAATCAACAACATCGATTAACGGCATCAACAACCCTAGAAATGATACCAATATAGGATAATGACAATAGGTGTAAAAAGGAATACGGAAAAGCCCTATTAAGTAATCATTGAATAATCCTGTCATAATGATGAACATAAGTTTTAGGGTGGCACCTGCCAATATGTGGGGGGGGGGAGGGGGCAAATCCAATTAAATAGTACTGTACGCCTCTTCTGTGATATTATTGATTGTCCAAGTCCTCTACAATAAGATAAATTCAGATTCAAACTTCTTTTTAACCTGATGTACCTTGATATACCTTTCCTTAAAACCCTAATCTGTAAAATTCTTTAAAACGGGTTGTTTCGCTGCTTCTATTAAATATTATTGTGGTTTTCGATTCGTGGTTTGTACATGAATTTGATACTGTTTCTTGTGTAAAAAACGTTTTAGAAAAAATATCGCCTTCGGAACTTCATTTCATACTAGGCCTAGGTACACTTCGTTTTGAGTTGTCTCATCGACATGCATAATTGGACCTAGTTTGCTTTCTGAAGCGTTACCTCAACATTATTTATAATTTACACAGTTTACATTACGAGGGCGCGCTTTGCCATCGTTAAGGAAAGATCAACTGTGTCGTTCCTTAAGGGTGGCGACGCTCGCTGATGATGCTATGAGGGTGGGAACGAATAAAGTCGATTTAAAATCCTTCGCAGCCTATGATGCAGCTGTGATACTAACGTATTAAGCATCATCGGCAATAAGTCTAAGAACGTAATCGAGTATGTCATACTGCGAATTAAAAGCCCTACGACTTGATATCCCTTCGGGAATTATCGCCTTCCGCGTCTCACTCACGTGGGCGACGGGTTCTACTAGTGAGTTTCCATTATCAGTTGAACGCCGAACGCGGCTTAATCGGTGAGACCAGACCATTTTCGCAAGTCGATCTTCATCAAGGAAACCGTCAACTTTAGTTAAGGCGCCTTGTGGTACCTGAGGAAGGCCAGGAACAGGACCGGATGCTTCTCTTATCTTTGCAGAAGCGTAAGAGATGTTGAAACCGCCGAAGTGAGGTACACCGGGTTTGAAGCTTCCTTGAAATGGTAGAGGGTCTTTACGAAGGAACGGAAGAGGTCCCATTTGGCCTGGTCGCGGTGTAGTGGGGTCCGGAAGACCACGCGGTGGCAACGTCACAGGGCGAAACCCTGACTCCATGCGGATTGAGTGCACCCGTGGGCGGTGAACCAACTTTCGGGGAAAGACTGTTCGATCCCGATCCACAATGAGATCTGTGACGTTATCTAATGGCAGCACCCGCTGGCTATGAAAATTCACATGTGGTAAGGCCTTGTCGGCTAATTTTCTCATATGGCTTGTTCGTGACGAATGCTTCTTGTGGGAAGGTTGATGCAAGTCCTGTGGAAAGGGCACACGAATTTCGCTACGCTGCGAGGCTGCCGCCCCCTGCTGAACGAGGTCAGCACAGTTGTCCACCACGTGTATCTTCCAGCCTAAGTGACGGTGAGTGTAGCACTGAAAAATTATAAGGCCAATTGTGAACGAACAAATTACCGCGGCAATTTTCTTAATTTAATTTTTATTTTTATTCTTACTATGAGGCTTACGCCTTCCGCAGAGCTTTTCGTGGTAGTACTTTGTGTGAGGTATCATTAAATACATTATTTAATGCATGAATAACCACACGATAGCATCATAGTTCGCGCGTCATCATCTCCGCTCCCTGATTTATTGATATCGCTTGTGAAGCTATGAAACGAAGAAGCGGTTGTAATAGTATCAATTCTGATAATTCCCCGCAGCTACTGATGTTCATAGCGGCTATCTACTTTGGTCACGTTCTTATTCAACAGGAAAGCAAATTTTACAAATCTATTACTCCGAGAAGTATCAGTATTTTGTGCGTGCAACAAATAGTACCTGGTAATAGACGAGATCTGGTGTGAATTGGTCAGGCGTCCATTGAAGATACGCGGGTCGGCCTTCCTGGCATTTGATCTCAAGGTTAGTGGCGAAATCTTCAAAGGTTGCGAAGTCGTCAGGCAGCTCCGTTCGTTTAAAGGGGTATTCGTAATTGCAAAGTCGACCCTCTGTGGTAGGGGATACAAATTTGACAGATTAGTCATAAGTGGCAGAAGGCTTCTTTCACTAGGAAAGAGGCTGGTGCCAGATTTAAGGTTATAGTGTATAAAATAGAATAAAATATGATCCTCAATATAGAATCAATATACTTTTTTTTGCAACTGGAAATAAATTTAATAACACTTCATGAGGATTGGCAACGATATACGTTACTTAGATAATACCGACTTAACAATGGACGTGCCTAGATGAAGTAAGAAATAAGCTTCAAGGTCGTACATGCCCTACCGTAAAAAAATGTACGGAATAATGTACGTACTAGCCGTTGGAGTGGCGCGTCCACTCCGGTCGAAGGATACTCCAGCAAACACTTTTTCTGTCTGAAATACGCAATAAATGGGATGAATTTTTCTTACGTATACATGTATATTGGGTTTTCGGACAATAAAATTTGCAAAGTGGGGACGAAAACATATAGACAACAATAAATACTATAAATGCACGCAGCACATATTCATTTGTCGAATAGAAGGGCAATTAAATCGATGTGGTCAATGCACACGCTCACCCTACGCTCTGCTTGGGATTTGTGCTCATAGCCGCCGGTAGGATCGGAAGTTATATAAAAAGGATGGTTCTTTGACGTATGTGTTTTATTATTTCCACCTTCAATGACGAATGTGTAGGTGACGCCACGTTGTACATATAGCTCGGGTATCATGAGACCATTAATATACCACGCGATGCCCCAGCCAACATGCCCTGTAATCGCTTGGTAACCCTTTTTACCGCCAGCCGGACCGATCTGGGCGTAGAACTTATTATCGGCAGGACACGCCACTGGGGGAATAACCCAGGCATGCTGACGAGCAGTTGCCTGGCTAATTGCTGCGCGTAAGAGGAAAAAGAAGCGCAAAAAAATAATTTTAAATGACAGCAAATGCGGTACATCCAATTAAAAAGTTAAATAGTAGTAAATTTAACTTTTAAGGAACAACATCCGCACTCAGCATGTGTTTTAATATTATATAAAATACCTCGCATAAATCTGGTGAACATTAATATAGTTTCAACAAAAAAATATATATATAAATCTGTTTGTTGTTGTTAAATACATGTTGGTTTACTTGTGTATGTGTAATCTCATAGTTGTCAAATTATTGGTAACTCTGTTAGAATACTGCAAAAACATCTTTCAGTACAACCTATCTTGCGTGGTCATTGAAACTGAAGATTAGAGCGTGTAGAAACTAACGTTGTTGAGCGACTAGTCGGGGCTGGTCGTTTAGGGTCGAGATATCATCAGGTTTAGGACAGTTCCATTGTGGAGCTCGCGCGAAATCGATAAAGAGGTCACCCTTGGTTCTTAGTTTATGGTACGACACCTCACCCTTGCCGTTAATAGGACCAAGAGCCCAAACAATGGCCTGAGGGCCATCAGAGTAGACATGCTGGTCGTACTTTTCATCTACTGTGAACACCAAAGATGTAAAAACGACCTTCGCGTTAACAATGTAAGGACACTCCTCAATTGCATTTATGTTTTTTATGCAAGCCAAACTGTGGCACTTACCCTAACAGTTCTGCTTAAGTTATCGAGTGAAAATATTCTTTTATCACTTATATCAATATTAAAAACAGGAGGGCCGTGAAGATCTAACCATATTATGCGACGTTCGTCTACTTAAGATAAATTTCGCATGTTAAGTTAAGGAACTCCGTTCCGTATCGTTGCATAAGCCACAAGTCGTTATTCTGAGTTGCTAGTTAAGTCCAGTTAAGGGTTAAGCTTCGGGTAGGTATACTTACAAGCGACCTGTGGTCGTTTATACGTGATCATATGGTAACCGTTGACAAAGGCCGTGTTTAGGACCGTCACACTATCACGTGCGCCTCGTTGCTTAATATCTGGACAGGCACCACGTTTGCCCACACACTGATGAAAAAGACAAAATTTCCTCAGATATATTAAAAACACAATTATAGAGCAATTTTTTTAATATGAATTATAGATCCGAAATGCATAATAGAAATAAGGATCGGACTACATACAGTATTTTCTCTACAAATAATGATGATGTACTTTACAACTTCACCTAAAGTGAATGAGGTATGTCCAATAAAGAAAATTTCCCTATTGTCTTAGCGTTTTGCTTTTATGTCCACGTGCATGGACTTGAATCGAGTTTAATATTACTAATGTCAAAGAACTATTTACAAGCATAAATCAAATAACGTAGACGTACCTGTTCCTTCGATCCTAGGTAGTAATCTACGGCGTGTCCCCGTCCCTGGTGATCGATCCACGTCACAACAGCATCGGATCCGACCATCCTCGTTTTTGTGTCATCCATACTTAAGCCGAAAGCCATGTACTCACCCACATCTGAAATTGCCGAACACGAATGCGCACACGTGCACACATAGACTTAATGTACAAAACATCAGCCTTCTCTACTGGATTGTAGAAGTTCGTTAAGGGAAGTTGTGACCGACGAGCTACGCATGAGGTCAATTAGTACTAACTGCTTGTATATAGTACAAGCAAAGCCACTGAGGGGAATCTTCTTAATGTTGCTTAAGCTTTATATCATTAACCCTTGACATCTTTCCGGCATAAGAGTATCGCTAATAGCACAGCGTTAGGAAACAGCCAGGTAAAATCGCTTATTATTTCGAACATAAATTGTTTAATGATCTGATACTGACCAACACGTCCCACGAGCTGCATGATCACTTCGTCTCCATCCATAATCCATCGAAGCTCGAAACCCATGGGGTCGTGCAGGATTTCGCAATTGAGTTTGTTCTGCGAAGAGTCGCTGCTTTCGTCGACGACGGACTGCGGCTGCACCACTGTACTGCGTGCGGGTGACAGAGAAGCCACTCGATCCCCCAGTGCTGACTACAACAAGTGGACAGCATAGGCGGTGTGCGAAGACGGACACAGAATAGGACAGCGGACATTGGATGACCGAACACATTGACAAAGGTACATAGACAAAGCATATACATGGAATAAAGGGGTACAAATCAAAGATATGAAAACGAGGCCGGAGAAGAAGAACAGAGCAGAAAAGAAGATCACGAGGCGTCCATGGCTTATGTGAGGAGATGGTAACTAGGTAGGCAGCCCATGGGTGCTACCTAGTTACGAAAAAAGTACGAGTCGGCCATACAGCGGCAGATCAATAAACTGTAATACAATGCACAAGATGTGTGGAGGGTGTACTACGCAAATTGAAAAGGCTCGTGGAACTATTAGAAGTATATTCCAGTCTAATTAACAAGCGAAACTACATGTTATAAAGAAGTGACAACAATCTCAGGGTAGTTACGTGCAATGGGACTCACACATCGACCCATAATATGCCACCTGAGGAGAGGGTTACGCGAAATTTATTTAATGATAAAACAGAAATTGTGCTTCGGTAAGTCATTGAGAGCAATGGATCCGCCACCACAAAAAAAGTGTTTTAGCACTACATAAAAGAGAGGGCGCGCATATCACATACAAACCGCCGATAGGTCTCTGCCGCATTAACTGTGGAAACTATTTCAGACTCGAGTACTATTCCACTACTGACGACTAGGTTCACAAATATAAAGAATACACTAACTATGATATATGTTAAAAGATGCGCAATGCAACTGATGGTGTAAAAATAAAACCTATTATTAGTTTTTTTTTTTTTTGTTTCTTTTAAATATCTGATGCTATGATCATCTAGGATAATGATGATATTTTTATTTGTGAAATGTGAGTTTTACTAGGATCAGTGAGATACCCTAGGAGCCTCGGGTCACAATCATCTAATTCTTCGCATTAGCCTAATAATACCTGCAACTTTGCTTTAAGCAAATTTTCCGAAATTCATAAGATTTTTCTATAGTTGCTTTTTAGTCTTATAAGTGAGCCTGTGTTCAAGATTTACAGATTCATAGGATTAAAGGAAAATTCCTTGTTAGGAAATGGAAATTATATTCATAACTTTAATAGCTTAAACGCTCGTATTGTTTTTTTTTGATAATATATATATCTTACTAACTCGAGCAAGTCTAAGGTAATTTTTTATATACGACGTTCCCATTCAAACAAGTGGGAAAAAGTAATTTTAATTGAAAAAAATATTTCACGCGTATATCTAACTATTTAATGTACGTATAAATTTAAGGCCAAAAGTAAATACATTTTCGGTGGTAAAAAATTTAGAGAAAAAGCAAGGTAGGCGTTGAGTAGTCTATACGAACCTATTCGATTTAGGTAGAGAAATAAACCTTATTGATATAAGCAATGATCTTGTTCTTTAAAGATTAGAAACGCACCTCTATGTGAATCCCAAAAGCTCTTTGCGATGGAGGCACTTTGACGTTGTGGGGGATTTTAATTGATCCGAAATCCACGTCAGCCAATTCACAGTATATTCCAAAGCGATCAAAGTCGTATATCGTATAGCCATCAGGAAGGTTGATTACGACTGTCTTACCAGTATACCGAGGAAGAGGATCACGACTGCAACCAAAAACGAAAAGCCGCGTTAGTAGAGCATTGAGTAGGCCAAGGGAGCATCTCAAGGGAGTAGGAGTCCTCAACCATTAAGTACATTTGAAAGAAGTTCGGAGATTACTTTAAAGCACTCGTAAAACGTATAGTCGTAACCCGTCAAATATTCTGCGTAGAATTAGGCTCTATTGCACTGGGCAGAAGCCCATTAGTCAAATACCAAGATAACAACGAGTTACGGTACTGGCAACAAGACAAAAAACGCCCGCAGTGAAAAAAATTATTATGAAATATCTGAATATCTTGTCGGTCTTAACTGGAAAACGAAAGAAACGTACGTATTGAATTTTTTTTTTAATGCACAGGAAGTTTTTACGTAAACAAATAAACCAACGATTGCTTCTTGAGTGGCCGGGCGAGCTCGGACTTTTAAACGCTAGGTCCGTCAGTACATTGGTCTCACAATATCAATAAATTAAGTAGTTAAACTGATGAATTAGGACTCTACTTAATACTCTAGTTTTTTTTTCTTAAGTTCATTATACATGTAGTTCAGGACACGTGAATGAGCGTGCTTAAATCAACAAGCTATCATGCTAATGTTAACACACGAATTACAGTTGCATATACATTCCATTTTTACATACAGTTCCATATACATTCCACAATAACTCGCGAGGAAATACTACGTTATATATATATATATATAGAAAAAATCGGAACACAAAGACAAAGCTCATTGCACTTGGCTCTTCCTTAACAGGTGACTTTTTACGCTGCACATTAAAGACGGTCGGAGAAAAAACAGCTGATTCGTTCTATACTGATGTTTGTGTTATTGTTATTTTTGGAATTTGGAATCATGTACTAAGCTGCTTGAACTAATATGAATTCAAGGCGAAACTGTATCGGTGTACGAAGTCGAAAATACTGGAAAAGATGTCTACTGGGTTATCCTCTAAGGTGTGACAAAACCGTAGATCGATATGGCAGCGCACGGAAAGCCATTCAGTACGGTTCGCGTGACGGCGCAATCTCAATGTGTTCGCGTAGTAAGCTCCGAAACAGTGGGGGTAATTCAGGTTTGAAGTCGCACACTTCGTTTCATACTTGAAATGGCCATCCCTCTAAAGTAATACCTAGCGGAAATAACAGCACAATTCAGTTGGTGTACCCTGAAATATCTCACTGGCAAGTATATCGCACATCCTGCTCGTCCAAACAATAACATAATCGCCCTATAAAACAAGCAGTTGTCGCTTAACTTCGAATTTTATACCTGTTACGTCCCGCCACCTGACAAGGTCATACAGATACTAACAATTGATTGAATGATTCTCATCAAGTTGACAGGTTGGGTCTCTTAGAATTGACAAACACTTACCTAGCCCATTTTCAAATAAGTACCCGATGTATGTAGGTGCACATTGCAACATTCATTGTTGTGATATCAACTTTTCTGTTATCGTTCTCAATCATCGGTATTAGTAGCAAATCAACAACTATACTAGCACCAAATGTATTGACGCAGGTACTTATCTATATCGATTTTTCGTCAGCAGGACGAACGAGCAAATAGGAAATAAGCATAGTACATGTTTATTGCCGGATTGTACTAGTTATCCAACACAGAGTATATAATACGCCGTGGTCATATTGTCGTCAGCGTATTTCCTTGTCGGTGTCTTCGTTCTCGACATTTTTTAATTGCAGCATCGTCGGCCCAACAAATTCAAACGTATCCTTATGCATATCAAATTAGTTAACCAGGTAGCATTTTCCTTATCCATCTTTCTGTGTTCTCGTTTTTGTCTCGTGTATCAAATGGTTCGCGTTCATATGTAACGATGCTGTGCTGGTAAATGACTCCACTCACAGTGAGCGATAGTCGTTTGTTTACAGATCGCGGCCGTAAGTCAACACGAGCGACAATGGTCCTCCTATACGTTATGCCTCTTTTTGTCCTGCCCAATTTTATTTTCCCCCTGATGATAATAGTAATAAAAACAGCAAGAGCAGTAGCAAAGAGCCAGGCGCGACGACGACTCGCCGCTGATCATTAGCGATCAATATCAATCTACAAGCACGAATTAACGACAGCGTATACATGTGACACACGAACGTGTGCAGGAATGCCGTCTATGATTTGATGGTCCATTATCTTACGGGCAGTACTCTGTACCAGTCACAAACTAGTGGATGCCGTAGAATCGTAACGTGACTTCGCGGCTGAGAGAAGCATGATGCTTGCGTACGTTGATGGGGCAGACGATATTTATGGAGTCACGATTTCTGTTTTGTGTTTGTACTCTAGTTGATCTGTATGTTTACTTTGAGGAAATGTGTTCCAGATAGCTGGATGCGAACACGTATTCGATTTAGCAGGACTCAAAGCAGACCGCAGCGGTTCCTGCAAGAGACCCAGCTTTGGACGGCGCCACGATGCACCTTGGGATTTCATTTGAGATATGCTTTTGTTCTTGTATTTGTAGTGAAAACATAAAACATTATCATATATCACTAAGCGTTCTCTTGAATAAAAATGGGGTGCTCGAAAATTGCAAACGAGGTACAAACCTTCCATTTTCATCAGCCAACCGAAGACCACCCCGATGGTTCCGCTCTCCTTTAGATACCCACCAATAGGCAGCTAAAAAGACAACGGTTGATTTTTTTCAGTATGTAATTGTGCTTTACTCTACGAAAATGTATGCTGGTCGAAGGTATATATTTAATAAAAATGTATCATTAGGGCAGCGCTGAAATGACGCTGCTAAGCACTTTATAAAAACCTGAATATTGTCAGCGACGATCAAACAAAGATCATCGGTTTACTGCAACTATTCAACTATACCGTACGCTAGTATTATTAGATCCAGCAGTATATATATATATATATATATATATATAACATACATAGCAAGCCTATAAAGCATATATATATAAGCATAGAAGACATAGCAAGCAAATAGGTCCGGTGATACCTCTTCCGGGCTGTCATTTGGGTCGTCGTTAGGGCTACTTTTATTGATACCACGTATGTAAGAATGAAAACTATATACTAGAAATTTAGTGATTGCTTCTCTGGAAACAAAAGAGCAACGTTTGTTTTTCATTTTTTCAAAATTTTCGAATCATTCCTTAGCTTTAAGATTTACATTCGGCAGCCTTTAAGTATTTTTTTAGATGCCTAGTCTCTAAGATGATATAAAGTGTATGTTCGATAGGTTTAAAATACAGTACCTGGACCGAGTCCATCATACATAACTCCTGGTACTAAAAATGTCTGCGAGTCGACTATCGTGACTGGCCCTGAGGTTACTCCATGGTCCCAAGTCGGTAGCTTCTCAACCGTAACAGGCTTTGGGATTTGCAGGTTGCGTGGTAGGTACAGGTCAGCGAAGTTAGCCTACAATCAAAAACAAAAACAATTATGAATTGTTGGGTGTTGAGCATCCGTAAAAAATGAGCCTTCATACTACTTCGAAGAGCGGACTATACGACGCATTTAATAAAAAATGACCCGGCACTTCGCCCTAACTCAACCATATGTCCAAGTGTCCGTTGCACGAGACGAGTTACATACACCAGTCAATAGTGACAAGCAGTAAATCCCACATGATCTTTGCAATTCTAAATAGCGCTTCTTTGAGTTAGTTTAAGGAAGATGATGTAGTAGCTTACAGAACATGTTTATGATACAAGAAATTTAAGTTCGTTATTTTCAAATACATTTTGTTAATTGTTCATTATCAGTTATCGTGGATTTATCATGAATACGAATACAAACAACCAATTGATTATTTTAGAGAACAGAAAGCACCGTTCGAAAATACGACTGTAATAAAGTGTATATCCGCTTCCATTGTTCGGAGCTGTATTTCATTTAGACTGTTCTCATTTTTCTTCTAATGATATCTTAAGACTTTTTACAGTGGTTTGTCACTAAAAGAAATCAAGCAACATCAGTAGAGATCAGACAATTGAACGTCACTTGTTGTTGTGGAGCTTTTTGATTTGTTTTCGATAAAAAACAACACAGACAAAATTCAACGAAAGCAAAATTTTCGCCGGAAACCAATGGTAGTTTCGCGTTCATGGCCTGTACACAAAGACGATCCGCTGAGCATCTTCAACAGTGGTTGAATTCGAAATCGATGAACACTAAACAATAGAAAATTGATAGTATTTCCTTCATTTCGGCTTGTCTATCGTGTGCGTACTGCTTATGCTTGCTAAGAGCAATCGTTGGTTTTACTACTTCGCGCACAGTATTTTTAACCGGACAGATTTTTTGCTTGATACCACTTCATCAGCGAGCTCCCAACGAAGACAGTCCCAGGCCTATGTATCGGTAAGGGAAATGAGGTGTGGCGTTTTTTATCATTTTTATTGTGTGTGACATACGCGGAGCGTCCAGGATCTATTGAGGCATGTACACTACATGTACAAAAAAAGAGCCAATTTGCTTGCCAACAAAATCATATACTTAGTATGGTGGAAGCAGGAAGTTTGTTTTGCGAGTTTAGACGAAAACTAACTATAAGCTAATATTTTTCTAGCTGATGAATCTCAATCAAATTCTAAGTTTATTTGCTCGCCCGAAGTCTACGATCGGTTTGTCGTATTCCGAATAGGCGCACAGTTGCTGAAAGGACAGAAGCAAAAGTGCCCTCCACCAATTCAAAAACTAACTGGAAACCTGTAAAAATATAAGTTTGAGGCAATGTCCCATTTTGGTCGCCAAATTTCTCGAATAGATCTCGACAGACTCAAAAGCTGCTTCGCCTTTTAAAGAATAACTAATAAGATTGACAGAGGGTGGTGTATTGACTAATAAGCAGTACAAAAGCCTATTTATGTTTTTGTGTGTCGATTATCATCGCCTCGATTTTGCGGAACTACATTGCAAGTCTCGCGTTATCAAAACCAGACGGAGGCTCCTAAGCCTTCTCAAACACGGTGCTATATTTTCGATTCTGGTACGAAATCAAATTTCTAGACAGCGTCCACGTTTTTATTGTTATATCCAGCGAAAGGGACATCGTATCCATAGAATTCTTTCAGGAGGGCTTATATTTTGCCAAGTTTCTCCGAATGCTACTAAAGTCGCGGGTGGTTCCTGGGTTCACTGATAGTTCGTCGATGAGACGGTGCACCAAGTTATAGCAGCATATTAGACGTAGTGTAAAATAAAGACTAATAAATAGTAAAATAAAAACTCCTTTGCAGCCCACAATTGATTCGTTACGTTGGCATAGATACAACTGAGCGGAAACGTAGACACAGGTACGTCGACACTCGAACAGTTGCCGTTTAGCTCAGACTCCGATCCGAAATGCGGACGACAGCTACATCGAATAAACTCCTAATGGCAAAGATTTTCTTGTCGATAAAATATTTGCTTTTTCCCGTTTAGATGCAGCTTAAAAGTATGTAAAATGAATAATGTCTAATTTTATCGCAGATATGCTATAATATGCATCAATTTTCCGTTTGCAGCCAAGCGGCATAGGGACGCGGCTGTGGTCAACGTATACCGTTAAAGAAAAACTGGTAACAGAGCGATAGTCGATTGTAATTATCATTGCACACATTGCTGGAAGCTGCAGCATCTCGAAACGCCTAGCAAAGGCAAGAACGTATCTATTTAGAATATCAACAAGTTTCGTGAGATTTTTATTATTCTTTCCCTTTTATACAAGCATTCCTCTTCGTTCTTCAGCTAACGGCCTTCTATAGCTCTACGCGTATAAGTACTTAGAGCCAAAGAATGGGTCTCAAACCCTAGCTTATCGTCGTATCGGCCCACTGCAAACTACTGGTATGCATCCTGCTTCTGTCGCCGGCTTGCAATATTCCATACAACTCTAGCAACTGCTGATAACATAACGCATTCATTGTGGGGTATGTCCGTGTGTTTAAACAACGTGAGTTATGTCTTATTCAACGATAGCTGTAGAAAAAGTACTCAACCTAACGACAGTCTTCTGCTTCTCCTGTTGCTCTTCCTAATCAGTTGGTTCAGGCTGGTCATCACATCGAGTCATCGTTGCTCCTCACCGGACACAGAGTGAATAAACGGACAATACAAGCAGTATCATATGTACGTATATTGTGCGTGAGTTCATACTTCCGAGACCGACGACAACAAACGCGTACTACATATCTGATCTGTTTAGGCCTTCGCAAATCAGCACACGTCTGCGGGGTTATGGCAACAGGACCCCAGTGATTTCAATGGCAACTGCCGTTGAAGCAGCAGTAGCTGACGGGCCCGTTCACGCTCATCGCTGTTAGTGGTCAACAGTGACATACGAGCAGCAACGACCGCTCAATACTGCTGGATCGCTTCAGCATCGCATGTAAACATCTCGATATATTGGGCTATCGACAGTTTTTCTAGCTAGATAGCTTTAAAAATCACGTATTTTCAGTAACATCAGCGTCGGTGCCATTCGGGAATGTAGATTCGGCAGTAATAAACGTGTTAATGTTCCTTATTCAGGCACAAAAAGTGCCTCCAATGTAAGTGTAGTCTATGTAAAAATTAGCTAATTTTATCACGTTAACCGCATATACGCTACCCGGACAGAACCTGCTTTTATGGTCAAGATGCGCTATCGGCATAAAATGTCTCTATGGTGTTCGTTCTCAAAATTTCGATACTTTTAGTACTGGTTAACCGGTAGCGGAAAAAACTGGTGAGAGAACTCACCAAGGCCGACACGTGAGAAACGATTATATCACCAAGAAATGGCACATCTGTTACCAAACAGTTGTAAGCCATATCGGTAAGTTGGCTACCAGAAAAAAACTGATTGTTTGCTTGTCACACAATTAGGCGTTAAATAGATTTATATGATCGTATTTATATCTGTGAAATTCTACATGAACACAATGAATCGTTCCTGAGGCAGTTTGTCACAGATGATAAAGAATAAACCACTTACAATGACAATAAGTAGATATCCCCTCTAATCTGTCACAATGGCCAGGCTAACGTTAAAAAGGCTGATTTGATGTGTTTACATTATGAGTTGCTAGCAGAATGGTTGACTTGGACCCCTGCCGTCAACAGCTAACAGGGCTACAATACGCCATTGAAAAATTCGGCTAAAGCTGGAAAATAGAAAAAAAACATCGTTTTCTATCATAATAATGCCGGACCACATATATCTATGTTTAGTTTTCCGGCAAAAACTGAGGCAGCTTTGATGGAAAACTTTCGTGCGTCCGCCTTATAATTCGAACCTTGTACCTTCGGATTATCATTTACTTTGGTTTCTGCCGAACTCCATTAATGGTCTTAATTCAGTTTCACTGGGCAAATGCAAAGATGAATAGTTAAAATTTTTTACTCAGAAGCCAAAAAAGTTCTATAATGATGAGAGTATGGTGTTACCAGAAAAGAGGCAGACGGTTATCGATCGCGGCGGCATCTAGTTAGGTTAAAAGGTATAATTTTCAAAAATAGAAAATGTTTGCTTTAATTTTGGCTTGAAGGTGGTCCACACTTTTTTGACACCTATATATTTATACATTTCTCAAAAGTGACGACGGCAACAACACCAGCAGCAGTAGCATCAGGGGGATCCGATGAATGTCATTTACCCACTATCAAAAATCAGTTGCTCACAACAACGTTTCGTGGCGATCTCCGACTTCCGACACTGATTAGCGAGGCAGAGAGGCCACTCTGAGGAACAGCCAGTGTCCCTGATTCTTTTCTGTCTGGCAACGATGACTTGTGCCCCTTGCAGCCGTTATTACGATATACGAAAATAGATATCGACAACAGAAATAATTAGAACGGCTGAATCAGCGACTGATGAAAACTGTTTGATAATCGCAGGATTCCTTATCACAATATTGACCATTTATCTATACTGGCGATAAAAGTCACAGTAGGGAAATTAGAAATGATGGGGAAATACAATGGCCTGGTTAGACATATGCTTACGCGTACCTTTTTGCACATGTGATACATTTATAAAAAAAAAAATCATAAAATTACTTCGATAGCGGAAAATTCGATAGCGTTTCGAATTATTGAATGCATAGGAAAAATGAGGCCTAGTTAGACCTTTTTTCTTTTAGCTAGTTTAGATTTATAGATATAATAATGTATGATAATGATTTACAACGTTTCAGATTTGAATGCTATTGAACTTTCAGAATTTTTTAAAGGTGCACACGGGCATACAGTTTATGCAATCTGCATGACTGGGTCCTTTGTCCAAATTTTAAAATTTGGGCGGGCTGTGTTGTTCATATTTCGTCAACAATTTATTGAACGATGGAGAAATAGAATAAACAGCTCATCCTTCTACCACAGTTTTACCTGTCACAAATCAGAGCCAAACAGAAAGCAAATTACGTTTTATGAAAATCGTTACATTGAAGCATATTACATGATCATTCGGGAAGTTTTATGGGTCACTTTATTACAAGCATATCTGAAACCGAATATAGCCGATGCTAACTTAAGTTCGCAAAAGCAACTTAGCTTAGCAGAGATGTATATTTATGTGTTCGTACAAGTCAAGTTGAATTAACGCATCAAACGTTGTATCACTATATGTTTTTGACAGAAATTTTTCATTCAGATACCACAGTAATTTTAACATACGCATTAATGATGGTAATAAAAATGGTAAAAGTAATTATTTATACAAGAGTCATACATAATCACGATGCCCCTACAGATTTCAGTGTGACGAAGTCGACTCCACCCTATTTTTCTAGCAAAACGCAAATTCTAGACCATTCAAAATCCAGCGCAGTAAAATTTCATATAGATCTAACATTTAACATACTTTAATTGGCAATAAATGACTATAAAACACCGTCTAACAATTTACTGGATCCCCTCAAAATAAAAAATATTTTCCCTTCAACTTTACGAAATACCCGACTAAATCACGTGTGACTGGTGTGGCTATATAAGACAACGAAAATTCCAGCTGGATCAACTCTGAAACTAGTGATGGAAATGGCTGACATCTTCAAGAACACTGGAAGTAGCGATTCAGCAAAGCTTCAGGGTAAAAGGTAACCAGTTTTTGCCCTATCGCTGGATTTTTATCTCATATCAGATTTTTTTTTATCTTTTTTATCACTTTTTTTTCCTTTGTCATTTTAAGCTCGCTACGTGAACAGGTCCTACCTGGTAAAGTATAGCATCGAACACCTACTCGCACTAGGAGTTTAACCAAAATGTCGCTGTCGGGTTTTTCAACAGACATATGATGAAACAACATGGCAACCATACAAGCACCTAGCAACCTTATTAATAATCCTCAATTCCTTATATAGCTTATTTTTTTTACTTCCCTGATTATTCATTTCTATTGCCAACGTTGACGTTTGAACCAACGTGATTGAGGCCCTAACATACCTACAGCGGTCCTCGAAGTTCATTCTATCTAACAGGTACATAACAAAGGGTGCTGTACGTTGAATCTAGCTTTATTTATTTATTTATTGAGCTGACAAATATAGCATCAAAATCGAATGCAGAAAGGATATCGTAAATACAGTTTTTCTATAGCCATAATTTGTCAAACCTGTGTTAACTTTATTGCAATTTGCCTACTAAATATATCATTGTCTATTAGCAGGCTAATTAAATAATTAAAAAATTCATTAGCGAAACGTCGAATTTTAAAAAAAAAATGCTTAATTTATAGCTACGCGGGTACTCACCGAAAACTTTTTGCACCAAATTGATATCCATTGAATGTTTCGAACGCTTTTGTTACCAGGTAAACGAAGTATAAGATCCTTATTCCGGTATTGGCCGAGCTTTGTAAGGGATCCGCGCTCGTTGGGTATGATGAAACCGCTTCCATCAGTCTTTTGTGAGGTGCCCGCCCAGAAGTAGGCATCTAAACTCCACACAAATGAACAATGACCACATAAATCGATGAACATAACACTACAGAATATCACTGTTATAATTACAATACGATCATTATCGACAGCAGATCATCACACGTCGGCTTAAAAAAAGGCCTGTTTGACGCTATCTGTTAACCTGCGTGAAGTTACTGCTTTCGCTTGAAACAAACCGCGAGTAAAAGCCGAGAATATAGTGAAGTTCTAAGAACTGGGACCGGATAATGCTACATTGTATACGAAGCGCGTAGGCAAACGGCGTCCAGTCAGTAGACCACAAACCTGCACCCCCCCCCACATTGACACATACATACGTATATGTACATATATGCACTTGTTTCTCTATAGTTAGCTTTCCGTTAAACTGTATACCTTTTAATGGCAGTACTAACAATTAGGGGGTGAAATGAATCATCAGGTTTAATTATTTGTTTTGGCCGCAGCAGTAGTCGCCTCTGGTGGCGAGCGAAGCCAGCTGACCACCTCACTGTAGATCATATCATGGCCAGTCAAACTATATATGTGTTACATACTCTTATATATTATGCGAAATGGAACGGTTTAGCGGATCTCTGCAGAAAGAAACAGTTATACAAAATGATACCCCTTGACTAACTGCTACTGCCGTGTCTTCGCCGTACATATTTTGTGACCATAAGGGTACATAGTGAACATGCTGTGAATAGACTTTCTAAGAGTAAATAATGAAGACGAGCATTATTATCTAAATAAAAACGGACAAAAGCAGGAATCAAGCAGACCAGTGGTCGATTGACGCTGGACAAGGATAGATAACCAGTTGAAACAGCGTCGTTCCTTGTAGCATCGGTAAGTGGTATGCAGTTTATACCCCATTTTACCAGGGGTTTACACGCGGCATCTTTTTAATGCATATGGTAATGTATGTGGCAGATTAGAGAAAACGACAGTGACAACTGTAATGATGAGAGGTACTATTAACTGCTGGCCTATGTCGGTTTATCAGTGCTTTCAGTTGTCGCTGATTGGACCTCGGACAATGAGATAATTGGTCCGTCTCCCGATCAGTTGACCACTAGCATATGGGTAGCCGTGATGTTTCTGGAGAAAGTCCGCTATGGATATTTGGACCAAATGCATCGCTAAGTCAAAAGTACAATGAAAAGACTGAGTGGAGTAGGAACAAACTATATTAAGCAAAGTTGATGGAGTTTAACCTGGATACAAAGCTCGTATATGCAATTGTGTGCTTACATTAGTAAGCAGCAAAGTGTATTGATGGGTACTAGATAATTGTTGGGCGAATGACAAATCAAATTCCTTACTAGTTAATAAGCCTTATCATGGAAGTATATAATTATCACAGTTTTGATCTAGAAAACCCCGGGTATAGTTTGAATATTTCGGAAGATCGAAATGACCCGTTTACGCGTATTGATCTCATACCACTCACCTGGTCCCTGCCCATCATAACTGAAGCCTTTAAGGAAAAGCGTTTTGTCGTCTACAACAAACACTTCTCCGGCTACGTCGTGAAAATACTGCGTTAATTTGCCGATCCTTACGCCATAATATGGCTGTGACGAAGGAGAGTGCGGTAGTAGTTGACCTATAGGAAAAGAAGTAAACTATTAGTTAATTAAAAACTGTGGACTAAGTAACGTTTTTTTAATATTTTTACTAAATTTTTTTTTGATGATAAGTCGTTATGTTACGTATGCCCCGTCATTGATCAAATGATATATTCTGTATATATTGAAAAAAAAAAAAGCTCAAGTAGACGAACACTTCATCTTAGATTGTACGTATTTTTCTCTCAGCGTATATAATAAACGTATAAAATAAATATGGAATTGCCTCACGAATGACTGAAGTAGAACGCTTTGACTGAAGTAGATGTACTTATAGGCATAAAATGATATATGGTGACTGTGGAGCATGGTGAATCGCAAACGGCTAAAAATACGAAATAGAGATTGGCTTTGCGATACATATGTAACAAGTACGTAGGAGTAAATTATTTAAGTATAATATAATAGTTATAGTAACGAGTAAATTAATTATTAAAAATTATCAATTTTTGCAGGCCGAGTTGATTACTGCGACCTTCTCAAGTAATCGTTTTCACAAGCGTAAAACGAAAGAATGGTACTTTCTACATAAAGTTAACATCCAACATCTTTAGTCCGACTGGGTACTTATCTCTAGACGAATTTTTCCCAATTACATATTATACTCACCTCTCGTATTGTCGCCTTTACATACAGGTGGTTAAGGTTAGTTGTTTATGAATGACTCGTAAAAAATTGATACTCGTTCGATTGGGCCTAGTGCCCTATGATTCCTGCTCACAGGCTCACCAATAACGGGGCACAGGACACGTAATGACAACTGCATCATCTCTATTTCCGTACTGAGACATAATTTGGTGGGAAGGAACAGTCTTTTATAGGTTAGGGATGAAGACCAATTCCTTACGGTCTGATAAGAAAATTGTTTTCGGCAATATTTTTATTCAAATTAGACAGGAGCGAACATGCATAGGCAGCTATGAGGGTTTGGATTTGAAAAAGGCGCGAAATAATGTCCAGTAAAAATGATAGATTCGTAAACGCCAGTTGTCGTCTAAGGATCACTAGTTATAATCAATAATATTCCGATATGAAGCATTTCGAAGTTTCTAGCTTGTGGTGAAGCGAGCTAGCATGTCATATGAGGACTCACGATCTTTTCAACTATGCAAATTGAATGTGTGTACTGCGACCTCGACACTGGTGTTTAATGTAAATAATTTGAAAACGATGACCTTTGTGCTTTTTACAATGGACGAACACATCGCTGACTTGTTGGGGCGGCACCTTACGATCATCGGCTTAATGTTATAGAACAGGACCTGATACAAATCTCTGTGTATTTGATCTGCTCTGTTGTTATATTAACGGGTGGCCTTTGAGCTGCACCGTCAAAGCAAGTCGTCCATCTCAACCTGAGTTTGCAAGAAGGAAAAAATCGTTGCAATTCTTTCCCGCGTCAGTGAAGCTGAACTCCGTTACGGGCGGCCTCTGGAACTTCCGGTGCAGCACCACTGTCATTGAGAGCACTGAAGTTCAAGAAGTAATCTGCATAACTTGGTAAATGACAAAACAACGAAGCGAGCATGAATCGCAGAAAATCAAGCGAGAACTCTAGAATATAGATAATAAAATCGAATGTACGCTTCCTTCGCCACATCTTTTTCCAACAACGTTGGTTGTCAGTGCAAATGGGCTGTGTGCGTATTTAGTACATATGAATATTTGTCCAGTGCTTTTCTTCGGCATACATAGTATTCAGGCGTTTAACTCGAACCGCGAACTGGGCTCGACAAAATGGGAATGTTGACATCGTTGGTTACGGACTACGTAGACAAGCGTCATGACGAGCATGAATTGAGCAAACAGTCGACGATCGGCGAATATATGACTAAATGTAAGTTACATTGATACATACTTGATGTATCACTCCTTGAAACGAAACTTAGGGGTAGAGCTTGTGTTAACTTACATATTAAATAGACATGCGTTCAGTTTGCTGCGCTAGGATAACATCTGAATAGACAGCGAACTTATACCTTTTTAACTCATGGGGAAGTCCGCGGTCCAAAGCAAAATACAGCCCAGTATCGACCCAAGGCCTATGACTTGACAATTGTTCTGTAGACATTGTTAGCGTCAACTCATAAGTGGCGAATACTGGAGTGGTTTAATAAATTGAAGACCAGCACTTCAGAGCGGGCCTTTTATACTACACTAATTTGAAATAATAGTTCTATAATTTTCATTGAGAACTTCATAGAAAATACAATTTTTGCATTTCAGTAGCTCTAAAATAGTCTTGGCTCTAACAAATGAGGGAATCTTTTCTTACATGTGGTTTTTTCTATGCGGCTGGTCGGGGTAGATTAGTTTTTGTCCTACACGGGCAACAGATTAGCCAAATCAAAAGTTCATTTGAAACTCATCGTCAAGTCCTCACTGATTAATAGGAAATCAAACGCATCAACGTCCTGCGGCATCTTACATGACATTGAATTCATCTTGCCAATAGATGGGCTCTCAGTTCCTTTTGCGTTACTAGTTACTCACAGATTTCTGTGATCCTTGAGCTTGATTACTGCAGCTAGGCCTGTATTCGTTCCCCCCATACTTTTGCGGTTCTAGCTGGGGTCATTGTACTGGGTATGAAGACCCCTGTGATCTATAATTTGTTCGGGCAGTGTGGGCACCAACAGCGACAATTATTAGTCATACTGTAACGCCACTTATATATAGATAATGGTTTTATTGTTGTTGTAACGAGATAATTGCGGTCTAGGCCGTGGCAATAATTCGGCGATAGCTATTACATCGTGAAATCTTGGCCCCCGTTGACAATATAGCGTTTTACACGTTTCAAATAAACACCAACGATTACGGCTACCACCCCAGTATAGTTACCAAGCACAGCCTAATGCAGGCGCGCGAAGGTCAGAAGAACAAAAGGACGAATTAATAAAACTAGTGCGCTTACGAGGTCAGGAGATTATCGCGACGATCCTGAATGTGCGTATCCTTCCGTTATTGCTATAATCGTGGTTGTTATTGTCCATGTTTATTATTATTGTCTATTTTATGGTAGGATGTATTTGACTTTGTTGGCTCATGGGTAACAAGAAAAAAATGTTACGCTACAAATAATAGAAATGCGTCACCGATCCTTCTTCGTCTAGTTCCCCCTTCGTCTAGGACCCCCCCACACAGATTGGATGCTCTTGAATCGCCAACTTGGTTCTCGGAAGACTACATTGCCACGTTTCGAGCTGCAATGAACTACCCTTCTTGTATCCTGTCAGTCTAAATGGTTCTACGCTCAATGAATTTCTCGTCGAAGTGGGCAGTCGGGGATTTTTGCACTTGACTATCGGGAGAGACAAGGCAACGTTGGGGGTGAAACAATGAAATGTCTTTATTCCGTAGCACTACTATAGCTTGCTATTGCATTTCTCTCTACGTCAACGCCAGTTTTATCGGTGGTTGTCCTGCCGTTACTTGGTTTTCTATTTTAGTCTGTGGTATGTGATATTCTATATTTCAATGAAATTGATAGTGTCAGCCGTTTACATGGATCGCGTATTTTATGACGTTTTCTTTTTGTCCCGTTCAAATAAATAGTGATAGACATACGGTAATGAAGTAGCCACTGCAGTAATAACACTACAATTGTTGCTACAATTATGCCCCCCTTTTTCGTTTGTGTTTCTTCTTTGTCGAAAGTCGTATTTCGCTAATAACCATCCTAGTCTGTGTGTCTTTATGGCGGCGGCTGGGTGTCGACCAAGACTCGCTCCCATGCTCACGACGGATAATGAAAATGATGCCAATTGTATATAGATCGGGAAGATGATTGCAGTTATTGTTATTATTATTGTTATTACGATTAGGTCACTATGGGACGGTGAGCGAAAAGTGATGACAGCGTGTAGAATTAAGAAGGTCCTACGGCGATAGAGGACAGAATAAACCTAAGGATAAGCCTTAAAGATTGACATGCTGTTTACATCAACTTGCTACTGTAACCAGAGGACTAGGCTCGGTTCAGAGCCTTGCGAAGGACTACAAGCCATTACGTTTGTTTACGGAATGCATTTCACAAGCGTCTTTTATTTTCACATTTGTGACCCTTATGGCCGCCATTTGCTGGAGAGGGTTTTCAAGTAACCCTCTTCCCCGAATCATTTTGTAAAACGGTAGATAGCTATAGATGTTTCACCCAGAGTCGGTCAATGTTGTAGGTTCCCAAACCTAATCCTATTTGTTATTTTTACCAGAATACTCAAATTAGCGTGAAGCACGACCACACTTATAGAATAGTGTTGAAAGCCGAAGTTTGTGCGCGCTCCTAAATTGCACTGAATTACGGAAGGGCCTAGAAAGTATTAGATTTATCAAGTGGACATTAGTAGCAGTAATCTCTATTAATGCTAGTGTTTTTTTCTGTAAATAGGTCCTATGTTGAAAAAAGATGATATAGTATTTTGCCTATACGGTTGGTGCTTGACGTGTCATATCATAAACAACAAATTACCTATTATAAGTATTAATATAGTATATTGATATTGTGCTCAGCTGGGTAATGATGGCCAACGCAAAGGTGGCTATTAATTAGAAGAGTTGCTTGGCCTAATTGGACCTACATTTAATATTTGAATAATTCACGTCGGAGTACAGGCGTTGACCGCATAGGACAATCTGTGTTATACCCCTCGTAAACAGCGATACTTCTACTTGATTGTAGAAAAGTGTGTCAGTGTAAATGAAACGTCTCCTATGGGGTACGTCGGGTCATCGGCAACACAAACAAAATATAGTTGGCAAAAATGACAATTGTGATAAGGAAAGTTAATTTCCGTTGCGCTGAATTTCGTTAAGCTGCACTAGTACGTACGGACTTCCTGCTTCCGTCCAAGGGCCTCTATAGCAATCTGTTGTATTGCGACCATTTACGCAGAGACAGTATAGCTCATATGAATATGACTAAGATGTGTGTTACTGTTTTTCCTTATGGCAAGCGGTTAATTTTTGACTCTTGTATTTTCAGTGGATGTTGAAACGTCTTTGGTAGTAGCGTTTAGGATTTCGCTGTTGACGTTGTAAAAATAACCCCCTACGTGATATTTTGCCATTGTATTGGTTCAGTACAACAAAATCTATGTTAAACTCTGAAACAGCCTATGGAAAGGTGCGATCTACCGTGAGACTTTCAATAGAAAGGTGTTGTTATTTCTGGTCGACAAGACAACGTACTGTAAACGTGAAGATAAACGTGCTTTTTTTTAAGAACTCAACTCTCTCTTGGAGGTTTTGTGAAAATTCAATGCCAAAGTATGACATCTGTTCTAGTTAATAGAGTTTACTAGCTTTTCAAGCTTTTAATCTATTTGAGAGTAAAAAGTGTTGCTCAGTCGCGAGGAGCTCTTGACGCAGTATCAGCACAGTGTACATACTGCACGATGTTTTGTAATTGCATGTTGAATATGTATCGAACTATTGTGCTACAGATGTGGCTTGTGAAAACCACTTGAAGACAAAGCTTGGAATGAGTTAGAAATTAACTAGTTAGTACCCCACTTTGCTATGGTAGGTTGCTAATAGCGCACGTATGGTTCAAGCAACGTTGCTGATTTGATCTAGTCCTTAACAATGATGCCGATGAGTATGGAGAACATATGGAAATTTACATAAATAATGTGAGAACTTTTCAGTGAAAAAGGATAGGGTTTTACGCGTAACAAAATCATGTCTACTGACTGATGAAGGAACTCCGTATCGTCCGATTCTACCCACTATCCACCATTTGGCCAATAACATACAGAAGAAGTTCCGTTTTCAGATTGCCGTGCACGATGCTTTAACTACTTTGTTATGATCAAGCAGGTTTGCAAATGAATAAAGCTGCGTCGTGTGTCTATTTTATGCAAATGTCTGTAGTCGCCTGTGAGCTCGTAGAAAGTTTTGAATACGATTACTTCACAGACATTTGTCCCTTCTGCTGCTACTAGCACTAAGCATTTCCCGACGGTCTAGTTACGCGAAGATGGATCTACTGAAACGCGTCCCCAGCGTCTGAACCTGTTTTTCATTACGTCCTTACCGTGATACGATAAGGTGCATCACAGTATTGTAGCACTGCTGAGAGACATAGCTGACATGTATGATGTTCCATAGCAGCGCATATATATGTATATATATTCGTACAACAGTGCGAGTGTGCCCTGAGGCGAACGATATAGCAGAAAAGAAAGCAAATAACTAGATAGATAAACTCATATACGATATGTAGACGATACGCTAATTTTCGTACATCGCATCATACCCTTAAACACCTCTGTTCAACAGTACTGCTAATAACTGCAGTAACCATCTTAAATTTAAATTCTCTACATGTAACAGCCCAAAGCGATAATGGCACAATTCCTTTTAATTTGAATTCTGATAAAATCCGTTCTTTTTTTTTTGTCTTGTACAATTTGTTTTGCAAGACGATGACAGATTCTCTGTATAGGCACGACACGCTCCGATACAATTACCGATCTACAAACGATAACCTAAGGAAGGGCTTTTTGTCACCCTTCAAAAGTGAACAGGTCGGATGACCTGACTATTCGCGGACTAATGCGAGTTCAGAGGATCACGGTAGACAGTGGCCAAGCCCCGCGACCCCAAGTTTTACGAAACTTGAGTGACGAATAAAAATTTAAAAAAATTTGGGATAGTGGCGCAGTTAAAATGTAAATTGCTCCCTTTTACCATATAATGGTTATTACTGAATTAAACTGAAACAACATTTTTTTTGCGTATAACGTGTCGGTGCCACGCCAGTCGTTCATTGTAGCTATTTTTCCAATAATTATCTCGCTTATTCTAAGTCGTATTCTGCAAAAGTAGGCCGGGTTTTTGTGAAATTATGCAGATCAAGGTACGCACATTTTATTAAGCTCGATAATAAACAAAGCGACTACAGACGAACCTGTGACCAACTAATAATCCTAGGCAATATTGCTTAAAATGTGTGTTTTTAGTGTACAAAAGTGCGCAGTTAAACCTGCGACACATCTCTAAGATCTTTCCAGTTTTTAGGGAACGACAATATCTAATAAATATTTTAATATAATAATAGAAAAACTTTATATAAGATATCTTATGGCTACTCATAGTTTAAAATGCTGCGTAACCAAAGGTTAATGAGCATCGGTTAGATATCGACGACTTTATATAATATACGACAGAGTACCATTAGTCTGTATGGATCTTTCATATATGCGTTCGCTTTAAATCAAGCAATCATCATTTTTTGTTATGCTACGAAATCGAGTCGACGTTCCACTGGGCACGAATCGGACCCAATTTTTGCAAATTCATCATAATACAATTTACAGGTCTCTCCTCCGACACTGTCCCTCGATTTGCTTCCGATCAAGACGCTCCACAATAGCCACTATCGACTAGCACTAGTAACATAGGAACGCTAGTGGAAAGAAATGAACGACTGGTCATCTATAATTATTCTGGGGGTCAACTAATTGTAACTTCATATACGCACTGCCAATCAGTGGTCACACATTTTAAATATTTTACTTCACGGGAGCTCTCTCGGCCATCGTCAGCTTTGTCCTGCAAGTTGCCGGCCAACTGGACGTATGGGCGGGTGAGCTTGAATCTTTATTCGGCCTTAAGTTTGATTGATCTCCAGCCAGCTGCCGCCAGATCGTTCGCTATTTTGGGGTTAAGCTGTTTATTCTCAAGTCATTAGCTAAGCGATATTGTAGGATTCAGAGGGCTGGTGCAATCCAGCCGGTAATATCCGACGCCGTCACATTTCCTTATGACGGTCGGTATTCAAAATGACCCAAAGAATTAGGGGAAAATCACATAACGCTGGTACGCCACCTAGCGGGCTGGTGGAGCAATCCGTTTAAAGTTGTTTGTTGCGGTATGACCTCTTCGGCGAACAGCGTAAAGCAGAATTTCTTATACTAGCCGCATGTTATAGATGAATGAGATACTTTACTTAGCCGATGTGAGTGAACGCACTTTAGAAGATTATAGAAGGCTATTATAAAAAGAAAATGACGACGCGCCAGATCTGAGATGAAGGTACTGGCAGAAGGTTTCGGATAGGTTTTCCAAATGCCGTTTGCTCTACCAAGACGTTAGTCAATGGACATGCGGTCGACAGCCTATATATGTTTCGGAAGTTTAGCTGATCTGACTGGTAAAGAGGATTTAGTGAATTTGCTAAGCTACTATATACGCGCTATTTAGATATAAATGGTGGTATTTGGACAGCTGATGAGCTCTATAAAGTCGCAAATGTATTCGAAGTGAGCCCATATCACGCAACATGAGCGTTCTTTGCTATTTTGTGCCTTACACAACGCTTGGTATATACAGTGATCCTGAAAGCTTTTCAGTGAAATATTACTATTGTAAAATAATAGATTATGATCACAAATCGTGAGAAGACCTACTTGTTCGACCGATCAAATGTCAGTCAACAGAAAATACGTTCCAACGTTTTGTATCGGACCTTTCAGCTACTTTTGCAAATTTATTTTCTTTATTATCACATATTTTCCTTCCTGGAAACAGATTCAGGCGCCGCGGAATCAACCAAATGACAGTAGTTTTGGAAAAAATGCCCCCTTTTCAAATATAGACTACTTCAAGGTAGTTACCTATAATGTATGTACCGAATCTATAATGAGAAAGCTAGAAAATGATGCATAGCAATTTCATACGAGAATCGAAGAACTCAGCAGGTACACAACCTGAACCATGATCCTTAATATGCCCAGGTTTAATCATGTTTGATCAAATTTAAAAAAAAAATTACACAAAATAATATCTACTGTAAAATTCATAAAATAGCATCTCTAAGACAATACAATCTTATTTACCGTCACATATGCATCATATATTGAACGGATTATCTTCCTCTTTTCTCCGACAGACGGTACAAAGCAAGAAACGATACGTATCTCTCCTCATGAAACTCTAGAGCATAAGGCATAACAGTATCTATGTATGCTTGCCCACGGGCGGTCAGACAATATCATATTTTTCTCTCCCATCTTGTCTAATTAACTTAAAATGGAAAAAAATGCGCCTATCTTATCGGCTACACGGACTGCGCACACAATCTTCTTCTATGACCAACGTCACAGCTTTCAGGGTGATTTTCGTGATATAAATGACGCATACACACAGGGGCGATCGCGCATCGTGTAAATGTCTTAAAATTTAGTTATGACATCCTGATGGGCAACATAACTGGGGTCCGAGCCGGTACCCCACCAGGCCGTCAAAGCGGCAGCAGTTTCCCAATAAAATTATTTCACGACTCCGCCTCGTAGTAATATACAAACTTGAGCTGGTGATGCTGGGTATTTAATACGCAAGTCCAGGTCGATGGTCACTGCATTCGCAGATGAACCCTGCGTAATACATAGGCTTGCTTCAGTTTAGCGTCCAAAAGGAAATGCAATCGTATCCGTAAACCCTTGCATCGTACGCCGCTGCCATGTAGTTCCTCTTGTTCCCAGAAGGGGCCTAGTACACTTCCGGTGTCACCAGTACTTCAATAGTCAGTAACACTAAATCGGCCGTAATTCCGCTGTTTTGTGCTTTGGCAGACGATAGCAAGAGCGCTTGCCGACTATCCGAAGTAGGCACCTTCACCTGCGACCCACCCATACACGTGGGCATTTAAACCATTTTAGAACAAGAGCGATATCAAAAAAAGACGCATAAAGGGTTTTTCCAAACAGAAGGCTATGCCATTAAAAGTTGACTGCCGCTTTATTACTATTATAACGATCACTGATACAATGTAGGTGTTGATGTTTTTCCTTTAGGCCCTGCAGGTGCAGCTTCGGTAATGATTTTCTGCCTGTAAAGCTTCTTTTGCCGATGTTTGTCGACGTGATTCATATTTAAACTGACAAATATGAAGATATATTAAGAGCACTTTAGCGCCCACCTTGACGAGCTTGGCTCCATGCTAGGCGGTCCCTCACTTTGGCCTTCATTAGCCATTTGCCATACATAGTTAGTTTCTATCGTTCATGTTCATCAACGTGATACCGATGTCAACTGCTATTCTGTTCAATGGCATTAAGATACCTCGCTGAACCGAGAGGTATCATGTGCAATTTTGTCCCTCTAAGCCAATGCACATAGCCATAATGGCCGACGTTATGCTCACGTATGAGAGGAGCTCCGGACCTGCGATGCTAGTGTGTCATATATAGAGCTAATGCCGCCTGTTATGTCGGTTGTTCTTATTGCCATGTTAGTTACCACTGACGGCAAGGGCGGCCCCCGCCGCCCTTAGGAATACATCAATGGTAAACACAGTATACCCGCTAAGTAATCCCAAATTTATATTATGAGG